>NW_027498311.1:0-83340 GCF_021521415.1 Bidens hawaiensis | reverse complement strand
GAAAACTTATCTAATGTAATAGAGACATGAAAGTAATGTGAACGGATGTTTGTGTAATATGTACTAACGTTTATTAATGAATGGAATGTTTGTTGTGTTTTATGTTTGGAATTTGTATTGATTATATATATTTTCTTGATGTTGTGTAGAATGGCACCAAAACGTTCAGCCCAATTGTCGGAAGTGGACGTGATCCGTCTGATTGCTCGCCAGTTGGAGGCGGCGATACCAGATATAGTATCGCGCATCGCCGCCAGTATTAACAACTCGACCAATCCAACCCCTCCGAGCAATCAAACGACCACCAATAATGACGGGGAACGAAATACTAATCCTCCGCAGAACGAAAACACAATTCCGAGTAACGACGCACCGCCTAGGGTGGTCGTTACTGATAGTAATGGCCCTATACCTACGGTAGAGACGAACCGTACGGAACCGATTCGTGCATCCAGGGGATGTTCGATCAAGGACTTTATGTTGTGCAAACCTCTAGAGTTTAGCGGGTCTGAAGGACCAAATGGGTTGGTTAAGTGGATCGAGAAAATAGAATCCGTGGTGAATATCAGCAACTGCCCCGAGGATTGTGTTGTTAAGTATGCTGCCTGCACATTCACGGACCATGCCTTGACATGGTGGAACACTATAGTGCAGACTCGCGGTCAGGCGACGACAAACCGCATGACCTGGACAGAGCTCAAGCCGCTTGTATTGGAACATTTCTGCCCGAGAAACGAATTGCAGAAATTAGAAAATGAATTGTGGAATCTGGAGATGCAGGGGGCGGACCACTTGGGTTATACGAACCGGTTTAATGAGTTGGCGCGATTGGTACCATGGTTGGTCACCCCGGAGTCGAAGAGGGTGGAGCGTTATATTTGGGGGCTAACTCCAGTTGTAAGGAGTATAGTCAATTCTGGGGGACACCAGACATATGAGGGTGCGGTGACGCAAGCGGGTATCGTAACGTACGATTTCGTATGGAGCGGGGGTCACTGAAGGTGGCGGGAGAGTCCGCGGGAGGAAAGCGGGGTACACATGACCATAGGACCCAGGAAAAGCAACAAGGTAAACGTGCTAGACCCACTGCCCAGAACTACGCCATGACTAGTTCGGGCGGAAGGCAAGAACCGCAGAAGGGAACGTTTCCTAAGTGTGGGAAATGTGGTTACCACCATGGTGGCGTGTGCAAAGAGGTGGTGTGCCACCGGTGTGGCAGGATTGGACACTACGCACCAAATTGTAAGACAAATCTGAACAACCTGAACCGTCAACCGCAACCTATCCGTGCACAGCCATTTAAGACCCAACCAGCCCGACAGCAGAACCCGCAAGGAAACCAGATGGTAACCACCAGCCATGCTTGCTATGAATGCGGCAGCACGGATCACTTTAAATGACACTGTCCGAAACTGAACCAGGGAGGAAACGGGAGGCAACCCTCGGGTCAGGCATCGTCGTCCAATCCGGCGCGAGGCCGAGCATTCGTGATGGGGGCGAACGAGGCACGCCAGGACCCCAGCGTAGTGACAGGTACATTCCTCGTCTCTGATCATTACGCTTCTGTATTATTTGATACAGGCGCCGATAGAGGTTTTGTCTCCGTAAGATTCCTTTCGATAGCAAACCTTCCTATTGGTGAAACCATAGAACCTTACACCGTAGAAGTCGCTAACTGTAAAACCATGATAGTTAATCGGATAGTTCGGAATTACCCTTTTATTCTGAACGAACAATCCTTTCTGATTGACTTGTTACCGGTAGAATTGGGTAGTTTTGACGTGATAGTGGGAATGGATTGGTTAGCACGTAACAGGGTAGAAATAAACTGTGAAAAGAAAATCGTCAAGATCCGGGTGTCGGATGACGAGGAGGTATTAGTGCATGGAGAAAAACCCGGCACCATGATACCATTTATATCCCACCTCAAGGCGATAAAATATATACGTCAGGGATGTGTGGCGTATCTAGCGAGCCTGACGGCCGCTGATTCTGAGGAAAAACGGGTGGACGATATTCCCGTGGTACGCTAATTTCCACAAGTTTTCCCAGAGGAACTTCCTGGATTACCGCCAACCCGACAGGTCGAATTCAGAATTGATCTATTACCTCAAGCTGGCCCTGTTGCTAAGGCACCTTACCGACTTGCACCATCTGAGATGCAAGAATTATCCAACCAGTTGCAAGAATTGTTGGATAAAGGATTTATTCGTCCTAGTTATTCCCCGTGGGGTGCACCGGTACTATTCGTGAAAAAGAAGGACGGGAGCCTTAGAATGTGCATTGATTACAGGGAGTTGAACAAGTTGACAATCAAAAATAGGTATCCTCTTCCCCGAATCGATGATCTGTTCGACCAACTACAAGGTGCGAGCTACTTCTCAAAAATAGATCTTAGATCGGGATACCATCAGGTTAGAATCCAGGAGGAGGATATCCCAAAAACCGCATTCCGGACTCGTTATGGCCATTACGAGTTCTTAGTTATGCCTTTTGGGTTAACAAATGCGCCAGCGGTGTTCATGGATCTCATGAATCGAGTCTGTAAACCCTACCTCGATAAATTCGTCATCGTGTTTATTGACGATATTTTGATTTACTCAAAGAGTAAAGAAGAGCACGAGCAACACTTGAGATTAATTTTAGAGCTTCTAAATCAGGAAAAGTTGTTTGCAAAATTCTCCAAGTGTAACTTCTGGTTACAAGAAGTGCAATTCCTTGGACACGTTATAAACCATCAAGGAATACACGTTGATCCAAGCAAGGTTGAAGCAGTTAAGAGTTGGCAAGCGCCTAAATCGCCAAAGGAAATCCGCCAATTCTTAGGCTTAGCTGGATATTATAGTCGATTTATAGAGAACTTTTCCAGCATTGCCCAACCTTTAACCCTTCTGACCCAAAAAGATCGAAAGTATGAATGGGGTGAAGAGCAGGAAACGGCGTTTCAAACGCTAAAACAAAGATTGTGCCAAGCGCCGATCTTAAGTCTCCCCGACGGAGACGATGGTTTTGTCGTGTATTGTGACGCATCCCGAAGAGGGTTAGGATGCGTGTTGATGCAAAATAATAAGGTCATAGCCTATGCTTCTCGACAGTTAAAAATACACGAGAAAAATTACACTACTCATGACTTAGAACTGGGAGCAGTTATCTTCGCACTTAAAATCTGGAGACATTATCTCTACGGTACAAAGTGCACCATCTTCACCGATCATAAAAGTTTGCAACACATATTCGATCAGAAAGAACTGAATATGAGACAACGAAGATGGGTCGAATTATTAAGCGACTATGACTGTGACATCCGTTATCACCCCGGCAAGGCTAACGTCGTAGCCGATACCTTGAGTAGGAAGGATCGGGTTAAGCCATTGCGAGTGCGAGCGCTGGGGATGATAGTCCAGTCGAACCTTTCGGATTTGATTCGAGTCGCTCAACGTGAGGCGTTGAAAGAGGAACAATTGGAAAAAGAGGGACTTTACGGTAACGAGAAGAATTTCGAACAGCGCGTGGACGAAATTCTCTATTTCAAAAATCGGATTTGGATCCCGACCCTCCATGACCTTCGTGAATTAATCATGGACGAAGCGCATAAATCGAAATATTCCATACATCCGGGATCGGATATGATGTACCAGGATGTGAAGGAGTTCTACTGGTGGCCGGGTATGAAAAAGGAAATAGCCACATACGTCGGCAAGTGTACGACGTGTGCGAGGGTTAAGGCGGAGCACCAGAAACCTTCGGGAATGTTACAACAACCGGAAATTCCCGAATGGAAGTGGGAGCAGATCACGATGGACTTTGTGACACATCTCCCCAAGACGTCCCGAGGACATGATGCAATTTGGTTAGTCGTGGATCGATTAACCAAATCAGCACATTTTATCCCGATTAGAAATAATTATAACACTGAGAGACTTGCGCAGATTTATATAAATGAAATTGTGTCTCGTCATGGGATACCCATCTCAATCATCTCTGATCGGGATAGCCATTTCACCTCCAAGCTTTGGCAAGCTGTGCAAGAAGCGCTGGGAACGCGTATTAATTTAAGCACAGCATACCACCCTCAGACCGACGGTCAGTCTGAGAGGACCATTCAAACCCTGGAGGATTTGCTTCGTGCATGCGTACTGGATTTTAAGGGAAATTGGGATCAACATCTCCCACTCGTTGAATTTTCCTATAATAATAGTTACCATAGCAGTATAAAGGCAGCGCCTTACGAAGCATTGTATGGACGGAAATGCCGATCGCCACTCTGCTGGACAGAAGTGGGCGACACGCAGGTTATTAGATCAGATCTGGTCCAGGAAACGACCAGCAAAATTCTTGAAATTAAAAACAATCTGAAGGCCGCACGGGATCGGCAGAAGAGTTATGCAGATAACCGTAGAAAACCGTTATCATTCGAGAAAGGTGATAAAGTGTATTTGAAAGTATCACCGTGGAAGGGTGTGGTTAGATTTGGCAAGGCGGGGAAGTTAGCCCCTAGATATATTGGACCATTCGATATTACTGCGAAAATCGGTCCTGTAGCATACCGATTAGAACTGCCTGATGAACTGAGTGCAGTTCACAACGTGTTTCACGTGTCGAACCTGAAACGGTGTCTGTCGGATGAGACATCGGTGTTACCCTTAGAGGGTGTTCAAATAAATGATAAGCTCAACATTGTAGAGGAGCCCATAGAAATAGTAGACGGGAAAATCAAGCAACTTAGACACAATAAGATCTCGTTGGTCAAAGTTAGATGGAACTCGCAACGAGGCCCAGAATATACATGGGAACGAAAGGACGAATTTCGGAAGAAATACCCCCACCTATTTCCTCAAAAGGAAGTAGTTGACGCGTAAAATTTCAAGGACGAAATTTTTATAACGGGGGGAGGATGTAACGATTCCGGCAAATTCAGGTATACCCTAGCCGGAATATACTATTTACGTGTTATTCAATACTGAATATATGAATTATAATGTGTTTATACGAGTATATAAGATTCACAGTACGAATTATACTCGAATGAACAACTAGTCGTATCGGAATTACGATTAAACAATGAACGGTTATTGAAACCCGAACGAATCGGGAATTACATTATAGACAAAATATATAATGTTTAGTGATGTTTACGAAGTATTAAAGCTTCGGGATAAGTGAATTATAGCACAGAAAAAGAATGGTAAGTTTAATGGTACGTCAGTACGTTAAACGAGACCTTTAACATCAAACCAAGCAAGTGACGATCGATCAAACCGAAAAAGATGCACAATGACCGACAATATGATGTTTTAAGTCAATAAATGTCATGGTTTAAGTTTTTAAAGTTTTTAAGTCGGTTTTATGTAAATTTTATTTTAAACCGAAAAACGACCATTTTAGGCTCGTTTTAAGCCGAATTACGAGTTTAAACGAGAAACGAACTGAGCCAGATTATCCAAAACATTATCCGGATTACGGAAATCCGAATATGTGGCTTAGAATGGACTTGTGGGTCCCATCCCACCCCATATGGTGGACCGATCGGCCCACCCCTTTCATAATATCAATTCATTTTCTTTTTTTCAATATCAAACTCTCTCAAATCTCTTCATACAATTCAAGTGTTCATCCAAATTCATCACTTTTAACCAAGAACACAATGTATAAGCATGTTATAATGCATAATCTTTGGTGTTGATTTCTTAATTTTGAGTTGTTTTGCAAGAACAAGAGGTTCCAAGTGAAATATGGGTGAAAACCCGAGATGGAACCGATCATTGCTTGATCAAGTGATGTATACAAGTTATACACGGGATCTTGGTCCAAGAAACGAGTTAAAAGTGTCAATAACGAATTTTTTACGGTTAAAATCTTTAAAAATGAATTTCCAAGTGAAAGACGGGTGAAAACCCGAGATGAAACCGACTCTTGCATGATCAAGAGATGTATACAAGTTATACAAGGGATCTTGGTCCAAGAAATGAGTAAAAAGAGTCGAGAACGGATTTTTACGGTTAAAAACCTTTGTTTTTATATCAAAACCGACACTATGAAAGAAATGGTTTGATTGTTGGTGTAACTTGCTTGGTATAGTGTTATTGTGCTTGTAAGTGTTGTATCTAGTGGCTAGCAAAGGCTAGAAACCAAGATCTTTGCGATCTAACGCTAGAAAACACAAGATAGTTCGGTTTTCGCGTGGTTTATGTATTTCGGACAGATTGTAGTACACTTAGAGTTAGGTCACGAAATTTCACAGAGATGATCTACACATGAAAATATGAGATCTGTGAATATTTGGTAATTTTTGGATAAAGGATGAATATTTGGTGAATTTAATGCTCGGTTTTGGCCAAAAATGGTGAAAAATAGCTAAACTTGATGAAAAATTCTGGAAAATTTAGGATAAGCTTTTTATAACATATAAAAGTCACACACAAAATTTGAGCTCAGTTGGAGAAGTCTAAGGGGGCTTTTCGGTAAAACGAGTTCTAGGGCTTTCTAGCTCGGTTTTTGTGAAAATGGCTTGAAAAATGAGTTTTGGGTTATGGAAAAATTCCAGGGAGTTATGAGGATGGCAGGGATCATCACGGAAAAATTTGGGATTTTTCTAAAGTCTTTTGGTATTTTTGACATATTTAGTGTTTTAATAATGTTTAAAAATAGATAAATAAATGTAAATATAAAAAAAATAAATCTGGAAAATTTTTATAAAATTTCTTACTGTCAAAATAAGTTTTGTGCAAAATTTCAAGACCCGAGACTAAACGGGTAATTATTTGTGCTAAAAAGAACATAAAAACAAATTTTTAAAGCTTAAAACGTGTAAACCGGCAAAACTCGCATAAGCGAGCTGACTGGTATATAAAAACTTAAAAATGGACCATTTTCATAATACTAAGTAAATTAAATAAAAGTAAATCATCCGAAAATAATTCGGATGATTTGGGTAATTTTACCCGATTTTACTGTTTCCGGCACCTAAATGACGGAAACGGGCCCCGCGGCCAAACGGGGTGTCCAAACCGAGCTCTAATTTCATCACTTTAACTAAAATAACAGTCAAACACCATTTTTGGGTCGGTGTGAACAAACTCATTTTTGAAACTAAAAACGGATAACGGTGCTAGGCACGCAAATCAAGGAAAACATAAAAATGATAATTTTGACCGTCAGACTCTAAGTAATGTCACACTCTGGGTCCTTAGAAGTGTCACGGGGTTAACATTGTCCCCGGATCGAGTACAGTACTGGGTTAACAATGTCCCCAGATGTACCGATTGACACGTATTTAATTTATGGGAATTATATAGTAACGACTAGATATTATATTACAGATCCAGGCTTATAGCAGTTCATTATATCACGTCCCGACTCATAGAAAGGTGAGTTTTCACGAGCCCCTTTTTATGAACTGTTTTAAATATTTTCCCGGGGCGGAAAGCATGTCTTTATTAAAGTATTTAAGTACATACCGATCGTATGGAAACACTTGTATATTTATATATATATGGTTTGATGCACAGAATATATAAATTGTTTATCGTGTGGAATTGTTCTGGGGTAACCTAGTTCCCAGAGGTTATTATTATTCTGGGGTAACATAGTTCCCGGAGGTTATTATTGTTCTGGGGTAACATAGTTCCCAGAGGTTATTATTGTTCTGGGGTAACATAGTTCCCAGAAGATTAATGAAAATGTTCTGGGGAAACATAGTTCCCAGCATATTTACATTGCTAATAAATGATTATTAAAACGATCTATCAGTGTTTATTTAAATTAGTGAAACTCACCAACTATTCGTAGTTGACCCGTTTTCTTTACATGTTTTCTAGGTATGCCCAAGTTGGAATGATTGTTATGTGCTTAATGATCTGTGCTACTTGTTGGAAGCTTGCTGATCTATATTTTGTAATGAATATATTAATGTCTTATCGGTAAAAACATGTGTGTAACACCTAGATAGTAATGAAACTCGCAACAATGTAATATGATATAAATTAATGTAGTGGTATTTTCTTTATAAGCAATGCTGTTGATATCAGATGTGTCTGTTGCATCCCGTGTACGTTTCCGCTGCGGTTACGGGGTGTTACACTTTGTACTCTAGGGAGGTTATTCGGGTATACTTTGCATAAGAAGGTTATTCGGGCATACTGTGCAACCAAGTATGCTTGATTATATATGTTTCTAGTATGATTGGTTGATTATGATTCTTATTCTAATAGGGTTTATGCTAGATTAAGTCAGTTAATTTGAATTCAATAAATTTATATGGGGATCTTAATTGATTCCTAGTTAGAATGATTATTTGATATTTTATACTTGATTATTTGCCTTGTGATTAATTTCTCAAGAAATCTGGTACTTCGGGTAAGCTTTCTTTAATAGTGTCTTGAATTTAAATTACTTAGCTTGACCAAGAATGGTCTGGGAAAGGAAAGGATCGGGCAAATTTGTAAATATAATCATGAAAATTTTACCAAGCAAGGTTTGATGTTGATATTTTATCGAGTAAGCTTTGTGTAAGTGGAAGTATACCGAGTAGACTTTGGATAGATTAAACTTTCAGAGTAAGGTATTATTAACTTAAATGATAATAAATGTTTTTAATATATCAAGTGGATAATGTTACTGTTTGACAGCTAATAATTCACAAAATGACAAAAAGCATTTGAAACCCACTTTCAAAAGGTATATAAGAGGGAGTTAGGCATAATTTTTCAATATTACTTTTCCCTCTCTCTCCTTCCACTGCAACTGCTTACTCACAAAGAAACCTAAACCAACTTATCGCATTCATTATTAATCCAAACCCTAATTTGAATCAGCCCTCTAATTTCGACTCGTTAAGCAATAATAATGTGTTTTCCGATCACGATTAGACTATAATGGGCTTTGATTATGTATCTGATTACTAATACTATGTTTTTGTGTTTAGGTTATAAACTTGTCGAAGAATAGGTTCTTGATGATTTTACTCTCTTTCTTCTTCATTTTTATAACTTGAAATTACTTAATGTTGTGAACTTTATGACTAATTTCACTTTGAATATGTTTAATTGTGTTGTTCATATATTTGGCAGCAGAAGTAACTCAACCCAAATATGCCTTCAAACCAAAACACAACATGTGTGCACTGTTACAAGTCACACCTGACAACGAGCCGGTGGCAAGGATGATTACATGGATGGCTCGATCAAACGTCAGCTTTGCGTTTACCGAATGTCCTGTCATCTACAGAAATCTTTTACTAGATTTCTGGAGATCTGCAGAACTTATTGAAGACATCAATGGAAAGAGAATCGAAGCAACTGTTGCAAGACAAGAAATACACATAAAGAAATACACATAACTGAAAGGATGATAAGAAGATGCTTGCGATTGAATAATGATGATCATAACTCAATAAACTTCAGTACAGCTCACTTGATGAGGATATTTGAGCAGACGATGGGTTATCAAGGAACTATACATGATGGAAAGTTTCAAAAGGGGATGTTCCCTATGCTGTATAGGTTTCTTATTCATCATGTGATATATGGATTCGCCCCAAGGAAAGGATCATGGACTTTGATGAGTCATGATTTGGCAAATGCCAATGTTGGAATTATGTATGATCTACCCTTCAACTTTTCAAAGATGATATTTGAAGGATTGGAAGCAAATTTGAAGAAGGCTAAAAAGGATAGATTCTTGCAATACCTAAGATTCCTACAGATAATCTTCAACAGTGAGTTACAAGATCTACCCACTGTTGGCATTACACACCTACTGCAGAATCCTAACACATAGAGAAGGATCAGAAATCCGGGTGTTGCAAATAGATATGACTCAAACGTCCCATTTGAGATCTTGCCATGGTTGTTGGACCATGACTTGAATGTGATGCCAGTGCCTGAGTTAAGCTCAGAGGAGGAAGGAGGGGAAGATGTGTCTCGAAGTGATAATGATGACTCTGATGGAGAGAATAATGCTAATGATGGAGATGAAGGAGGGGCTGGAGGAGCCATGATTGTTGTTGCATATGATCAGGGGAAGCAACCTAAGCAACCAGAACAACACAATCCAACACCACCACAATCACCACCACTCATTGACCAACCCATTATACCATCACCACCATAATCTCCACCACATCAAACCACTCAATCCCCACCTCACACCCTTAGCCAATCCCAACCTGAAATATCATCTCATGTATCCCCAACACCACAAACACCACTAAAATCTAGCCCAATTCACTCAGATCCTTTCATTCCAAGCCCACATCACACACAATCACCACCACTATCCATATTCCAAACTCACACCACAGACCGGGAACAACCTGAACATGAACCATTCTCTACATCACCACCAAATCTGAATTAAATGTTAGAAAATGCTGAATTGAAGAGAAAGAATGAGGAGGTGACCAATGAAAATGTAATGTTGCTAGAACAGTTGGTTCAAGCAAAATTAAAAATTCAAGCCCTGGAGCAGGAGGTTGAGAAGACCTTAGCTGCCTCAAAACTGGGGGAAAATAAGAAGATGCCATCTGGCCATATTGAAAATGTTGAAACTAAAAAGAAGATGGATAAAAGTGTTGAAACTGTGGATGCTTTGAAATTGATTTTGAATGTTTATGATAGTGAGGATGAGGATAGTGAGGAAAGGAGAATTGATGAGATAGATTATGAAGCTGATGGTCTGATGGTGCAGAACAGGATTATGATGTGAATGATGAGACTGTGAGAGTAGTATGGAGTGATGAGGATATTGAGACAAGGAATGAAAAGGAGATTGAAAATGAATCAGAAAATGTGAACAATGAAGTGAGAAATGAGAATGAACTTGAAAAGACAAATGTTGAAGAGAATGTAGCGACCACTGATATATCTACTGATGTCTTGACTGATATAGCAACTGATGTCTTAACTGACATTCAGACTGGAGTAGAGACTGAAGTAATGAATGAAGGAGATACTGCTACTGAGGAGTTAATACTCACTGAACCAGAAACTAAACAAGCAGAAACCTCCAAGACTTTAGAGTATGATGAAGAAATGGAAAGACTGGATAGAGATATTGATGAAGTTGAGCCTGAAACTGAAGAAGAGTTTCAGAGAAGATTGAGTAAGGGAAAAACAAAAGTTTATGAAGAAGAGCCTGTTAAGGCATATCCAGAGAAAGATGTTTCGTTTAAAGATGATGCTATTGTTGCTGCTGCTGCTGCATTAAGAGAACAAGAGAGTATTTTGAGAGAAACAAGGGAGAGGGAGATACTGGCCCAAACCTTGACTCCAGAAGAATTGGCAGAGCAGGAAGCCTTGATCAATCAAGCCAAGTTTGCCAAAGTAATAAATGATGAAGTGGCTGATTAAGATGTAATTGAGGAGTTGATTAAGTTGAGAAGAGTTGAGGAAGCAGACCAACTCTTTGGCTATGGTGGTTAGTATGTTTCAACCATAGAGCCAACCTGAAAAGGAACCTGAAAAGAATACGGAAAAAGAAAATGAAGAATCTATTGAGAAAAAGTTGGCTAAAGCATCAAGAATACATGAAAATGTAAGCAGATTTGAAAAGACATAATCTAGAAAGAGAAAAGCTACTGATCAGGGATTGAGAGATGATCAGAAAACAAAGAGAGGGAGATGGGATGAAAAGAATAAATGCTATATAGAGACTCCTAATGATAATAACGATGCAAGCCCAATCACGGGAATTCCACTAAAACACTGCAACCAGGTCAACAGATTCCAGGTGTTCCTGATGTGCCTATCAGAAGTGAACCAGAGCATCCACCCTCTGATGAACCTAAGATTGATGTTGTAAATGATTTAACTAAAAAGGAGGATGAGTCTGAAGATTCGGATGATGATGATAATCTTGATGGTGATCAAGGAAAGAGTGCCAAGGCTGTTAATGTTGAGTCGCCACAAGTTGTAATGACTGATGAGCAGAGAGCAAATATTGAGTTAAGTATGAGAGAAGCCAAAAGAAATCATCCATTGGTTGTAAAGTTGAGAAGGTATGGCATAAGTTTTGAAACTTTAGCTGATCTTGATGATGATTAGTTGCAAAAGAAATTGGACAAGGAGAGGGATGGTTTCAAGAAAAAGATGGAAGAGAAGAACAGAGATAGTCAGAAATACAGAGAGTATATAAGAAAACATAACTATTTAGAGAAGGACTTGACACACTTCAACTTTGACCAGCTTCAAGAACTCTACAACAGCCAAAGAGAGAAAGTAAAAGAAAAATATGTCAAAGAAAATGATGAGATTGAAAAGATTGAAGCCTTGAAGAAGAAGTATGGAGGTATGTGTGGTTACCTACTGGAAAGAGGGTTGAAGCCTGTTGTTGTAGAAAGCCTGTCAAGAGAATCTGTGCAGGATCAATACAACAGGTTAAAAAGAAAAGAAAAACTGAAAAGGGCACAAACTGAGAAGGCTACCAAACAATCTGAACCATCTGATGAACCTCAGGCTAAGAAAAGAAGAATTCAGAGTTTGAGGGAGAAAATGAAAGAACAGGTCAGATCATATGAAATCCCAACCCCACAAGAAGCCAAACCTGAACCAGAAGATGAACCCATTGTCCC
Organism: Bidens hawaiensis; assembly: GCF_021521415.1. Lineage (NCBI taxonomy): Eukaryota > Viridiplantae > Streptophyta > Magnoliopsida > Asterales > Asteraceae > Bidens > Bidens hawaiensis. The sequence continues at coordinate 70,772 of NW_027498311.1, read as the reverse complement.
TTGGGAAAATGAAGAGATGATAAACATTCTGAGGGGTATAATGATTAATCAAAGAGGGATGGATGAAGCCTCATTCAATTCCCTAGAGAAGCAAGACTTGAAAAATCTTTTCTATATACAAAAGGCTGATTGGGAGAAAGCTTTGAGGGAGGGTGATAACCCTAGAAGCTTTGTTGAAGGAAGATTTGTTCCTGCAGGACTTTCAAATGGTCCTGGGATAGCTAAGATGTTGCTAGCTCTCAAAGAACAAGCAGGATAGGATGTTGTTGAACTGGCCAACCTCCCACCTGAAATTGTAACTTCAATATACATCAAAACCTTTAATTTGGTGTCTATCAAACCAAAGAAGTCCATTCCATTCAGGCCTCCAATCTCAAGAGGACATCCACAAGGTAGAAGAGGTGAATCAAGTAGACCTGCACAATAAAGAACAATAAGACCACAATCTGATGTGGATCTTCAAAGAGAAATCAATTTTGATTCTGTAACTGAGTCCCTGAAGGTGATTATGGAAACTAGGAAACTGAGAGACATTGTTGTCAGAAGTGACTTTCGTGAATACACTGAAGAGCAACTGGAAAGAATGGCCACTCTTAATTTTTATGATTACAAAAATAGAAACAGGATGGCATGAAGGCAGATGAATGATCTGTCAAAGTTTTTGAAAGATGAGCTGACAAAGGATTCAAGTTCTTAAAAGAAAAGAGAAGTTGGAGAATGATTCAACTTCACAGGACAAAAAGGACAGAAAAATTGAGAAGAATGGACATTGCTGAAAGAGACTATAAGATGAATGCCAGAGACAAGAATCCATTGTCAAATATGAACACATACATAAGCCTAGAAAGAATAATGGCACGCCCCAACTACACAATACAAAGAAATGGCATCATAACTGAAGTGGAATACAAAGAAAATGATGACCATTACTTGCTGAGAAACTCTGATGGAAAAGTACTGGGGATCATCGAGAAATATGAAGACTTGACTTACTTGCATGATGAGGATCTGATGGATATTAAGGATTTGGTCATACTAGAAAGTCATACACACTACCGAATCCTTGATATCTTTAAAATGAAAGCTGCATCAGAAATAGTCAACCGAAGACAAGCCGCCCACAATGCAAGGAAGTGACAAGATTCATAGAATAGGCTTTGCTATGTATGTCTTCGGACAGAATTTTGAATATGTAACTTGTTTATGTTATAAATACGTACTTTGATTATGATTTGATTTGTATTTTGACTAAGTGTATGTAAGCTTAGAGGTGTTTTGGGATAGCTGAGGTGTTCTAATCTAGGGGAAGATTGTTGAATCAAGAATTGACCTAGGGAAGATATTTGGAAGATTGGAATCTTCTCAACCTCCTCAGAATTCGCTAAGTATGGAATCGGGCACATCTTAGACATTCGAGCAAGCTTTTACTTAGCTGGGTACGATAGTTTGCCTATCGGGCAAGGTTATCTTTTAGAATTCTTCTTATGTGATTATACGAGCAGGGTTCACTAATTAGTGTATTACCGAGTAAGGTCTGCTAGTTAGTATATTCCCGGGTAAGGATCAATTTGTCTAGAAAGTTAGTTCTTCATAGCCGAGTAAGGTTTATCTCCGAGTAACCTTTTGGCTAACCAAGCTCAAGAAACCAAGTGATTGGAAGACCGGGCAAGGTATTGATAATAATGATTGGTCCAGGCAAGCTTGATGAATATTGATATATCTTTAGTATCATCGGGCACAGTTCAACTCAAGCAAGGAACAGTGCTACCGAGCACACTCTGCTAATAATTTATTTTGTAGCAAAGTAGTTGAATGGACCATTGAAGAACAAAGTTGCTCGTAAGGGTTTGTCTGGCAAAGTCAAGAAGATTGAAGTCTACCCGGTGTTACTTGGTAAAATACTCTTCTAGTAAAGTCTACCCGAAAACTGATCCAAGCACACTTTTATGTTACCAAGTCTTGAAGGATGACATAGTAAACAGCGTACTCGGGAAATGAATATTGCTAACAAAGCATACCCGGAAGACTTTTTTTACACTTAGAATATTTTGTGATTATGTAATTTGAATATGTATTAGTGTTTGGGTTTCTAGAAGGAATGACAACTGTATTAGGGTAGCAGGCCTATAAATAGAATGTTTTAGGGCACGCCGCCCATGGAAAAGCGAATCCCGGCCTTTACACCTTTTGGATAAGAAAGAATATTTATTGAGGGTGACGGCTGTTCTAGGATTCGTACGGATAAACCTTCCTTCAAGAAACCCTACATAGATTATCATTTGTATGAGTAATATTATATAAATGGAAATCTTTTGAGTGAATCTTGTTCGTGTTGGTTACCTTTGAATATTGATTAAGCAACCATATGTTTTTTATTGATTTCGCCTTTAACAAATGGTGATCTTTCTAAATATAACAACCCGTCATTAACTCTCTTGTCGGCACATTAATTTGTGTGAGTTATGACATGATTTGAGTAAGATCCAGCTGAAATCGGGGACCTGACATTATATATACTTATACTCAAAACTGCAACTTTTGTCTTATGTGTTAACAACTTATACCTTACTTGTTTATGTTCTTATTTGCTTTGTATGCTTCGGCATTCGGAGAGGTCCAACATAATCTCAGTCTAATATAATCATACGCTAGTCGTTAGCCTTTGTGCTTCTCGACACCTCAGTTATACTTGCTCATTTGGTAATTTTTTTATGCTCATATGACTTGTTGCAACTACATATTTTCGATATATACTATATGTATATTTAAACTGGTGTGTTGCTCACTCAACCTTGTGTTGACAGAACTATTCTATTTTCAACACATATGCAGGTTATCGTGTGACGTGATTATCAAGCTTGTATTTGAAGGAAACTTAGGTTGCATGCTAAAGAAGAAGACGCAAGAATTAGAATATTAAACTTTTGTTTGATTTAATTTTTATTTATGTACTTTGGTTAATTTGATGTGAATGATTATTTGAAATTATTAAATAGATATTGAAACTTATATTGTTCATGATAGTAACTTTGAGAGCTGTGACAATCAATTCGCGCCCCGACATTTCCACCGTAGGTTGGGGTGTGACAAGGGCCTATAAAAGGAATAATCTAGGGCACGCCTGACAAGGACGTGACTACTAGAATCTTGTGATTTGACGGCTGCCTCAATCCTGTACGGAAGGTGCCATAAATCCTAACATTCCACCTAGAAATCCTAATTGATTTTCATTGTATCTTTCGTAATATATATGGAAATCTTTTGTGTTACTTTGTTTGTTTGTTACATTTCTGTATGTAAAGCAAAATTTAGAGTATTATTGATTTCGCCTTTAATATTCTATTGTTCTTTACCCAAAATAGTAAATCGCTAACCTTCTTGTCAACACTTATGTGTTGGTTACGGTAGTGAGTGGGTGATCTATTGAGTGAGCTATTCGGGACAAACACTTAGGGAGTATAAATAACCCTTAAAGCCTAATCCTTTCCATCTTCATCCATTTTACACCATAGCCTACATCATAAAAAACACACACTTAAGCCAAACACTCTCTATTCTATTCCATTCAATGATCTGAGACCAATCGAAGGCAAGAAATCATTTATCTCAGCTGACCTAACATATTAGAACCCGACACCGCAGCCCCGGGATGCCGAATGAGCCGTTTGAATCTAGATCTAGCTTTATTCGGGTGTTTAATCAACCAAAAACGATCTTAAGGGCCACCTTAGCTCATATTTAGACACCCCGAAGCTACCTGGGTCATAAACAAAAAAACCCCGGCCAACCATGGTGGTTAACGGAGGCTAACGGCGCCGGAATCGAAGAAAAACCTTTAAAACACGAATAGAAAGCTGAACCAAACGTTAAAGTGTATAAGTTTACACCGTATAAGTATGCATAACGCATATGTGTATGCAGCGCATAGGTATGCGAGCCTTATATGTATATGTAAGCCGTGTATGTATATAGCGCATATGTATATGGTGTATATGTATAAGTAAGTCGTGTTTGAATAGTATCATATGATATGTACACTTTAAATTATTTCCTATCATAGGGTTGTGAATCTTATATAACAATTTTAGTCCTTTTTCTTTATTAAATTTTGGGTGTACATTATGGATGGTGGTCAAGGTAATCATGGTGGTGGTGATCGTGTCGGTACTCTTGGAGGTAAGGCACCTGCAAGGGGACGCTATGGTAGTGGTGGGGAGGAGTTGGGTCGCAGTGATGCTGATGTTGTTAGACAGACTCCTAGCTCACGGAGAAGTGACATTATTCGTATTGAGGAGCCCATTATCGTAGTTGTGCTGATATTGTTGGTCAGACTCCCATCTAACGGAGACGAAAATTTCTTTATAATGAGGATTCCAGGGCTACGTTAAGGATACGTAGATCCAAGTCGTCCGATTCTGAAATTAAAAGTAAGAAACCTGTTGAAGGAAAGAAATATTATTGTGGGAGATACGTTGTAACGCATGGTGGTAAAATTGGGGGAACTGCTGGAATTCATAGTCGCGTTTGCTTATGTTGCTAGGGATTACGTAACATTACGATGTTACAGGATATCCCCGATGATGAATATGATTCTAGTGAGGATGCTTTTTAATGGTATTGCTCATGAGGACGTTGGTGATAATTTTGGTGGTGAGAATGATGGTCCCGATAGTGAGGATCATGGTGATGATCTTGACGGTGTGTATCATGATGAGGTGTTTAATAACACATATGAGACGAACTTTGTTAAGCGCATTGGAAAAAAGTATGTTCTAATTTAACGTATGTTGTTTCTCATGTTATAAATATACTTTTATGGTTTTTTTAAATTACATAGGTTGGCATGTCAACGTATTCATAGGAGTGCAATTTCGATATTAGAATAACATTTCTATGTAGCTTACGATATGTATAGAGAGGGCCCGGTTTGTTAGGAACAAAGTGGCACACGGAAGCGAAACAACACACACAATCGATATAACACGCCGAAACGAAAATATAAATGACACAAGAATTTTAACGTGGTTCGGTCCCCGCGAGGGGGCCTACATCTACGGGCTGCAACTAGGTTTATCTTATTAGCTTCGAACAAAGATTACAATTATATGATGGGTATATATAATACATAAGATTAGGGTTAAACACAATTAGGAACCAAAATCGGGCCCTAATAAAATCGGCCCAAAGGCCGTCCTAACCCAACAATCTCCCACCTGAATGCCTTGCGATAAAATTTAGCCTGCCATTCAAGCAAATAACAATAACCCAGTCATCTATAAACTTCAGTAATCTTCGGTAACAGGAATATACTAAGCCTCCAGTTCCAAGAACAAGCTTAAACTTCGACAAAAAAAATTCTTCAAGCCTCTAGTTCCCTAGGAACAAGCAAAGATTTCCACCAATCCACACTAGCTACCGCTGCCCTTCTCATATGTTACCGGAAAGATCTATTGAAGCTCCCGGGAGCTCTAATCCCGTCCTCATAGACCCAGCCATGACAAAACCCGCCAATGACTCATCCTAAATCTTAACCGGCCCTCACTTACTCACACCAGCGGCTCCAATGACTTCCATGGATATACACTCTCCAAATCAGCAGACTATACTAGGAGAGATTTTAACATTTGGTTGTCCCCATCTTCCAAATCCTACTTCCCTTTGGAAATGAACCTAGAACACATGGCGTGCTCCCACTGTTACCAAAACCCCGATCATGTTAAGACCTCTAAATATGCTCAAGCTGACATCCCGTGGCTCTAGGCTTCATGTCTGCAAACTAAACCCCCTTTGCTCTACACGATTCAGTGAGCCAAGACCTTATAACTCGAAAGTTTATTTATTTCTTCCGATGATGCAGAGACCGTATCTTCCAACATCTTTAGCTAATAGATTTAACATGCTTCATTAAAGTGGGTAACAAGAAATAAAGCATACCAGAATCTTGAACCAAAGAGTCTTCACTGCCTTCATTGAGTCCCAATGCATCAAACCCAGATATATACTCAGAAGCAAAATTCCAAACCTTTCGACAACGACTCTTCAAATGTCCCACCTCCATGCAGCCTACCAAGTCGACTATGCTCAGCTTCCACTGTCTCTATTATCCCAACCCATGCCACACCAACACTCCATAAGATGAACTCCACTCGTACTTTCCTGATAAATAACTTTACCCAACACGATACTCTCAAATGGTGTACCACTGATCACCACCAAACATGATATAACTTCAGAACTCCAAACGAACAAGAAGTATAATCACAGTTCCAAACCAGCTAACAAGCATACATTTATAACAACAATAGAACTATCATGGAAAGCAAGCGATACCAAGGGTTCTATGACCGTAAACACGATCAGTTAACACAAACCCTAACCGAAAGATCATCCAAACGAGCAATAGTACACACAACATACCATTGACTTCTTTTTTTTTCACTTATGTAATTAGCAGCACACCCGCTGGTTCCATTTTCTCCAGGTTTATCACATATCAGTACCACATCGAAGTTCACTTTGACAAACCAAACCAAATATTTGACCGTTGAACATTCCAATCATAACCGTCTCATCTTCAGTTAAAACAATAATAAACAAGAACAAAACCAAAAACAATGAACAAACACAGCAATGGCATGGGCCTGAACTTGACGGTTGTTCTACTAAACACTGTCATATAAACGGATTTTCTCCTGCAACAACCGATAAATCAAGTAACTGAAAAAAACCGTAAACAATTACCTCAAACTATCTCTTGCAAACAAATCTGAACCAAACCCGAACACAATTGATCTTCACAAAACCCGTTTCTTCAATTTACGGTTGATAGTAAATAGTCAAACCCAAACTCGAAACACAAAATCCTAACTCTTTCCACAAGGTTCAGTGAATTAAAAATTTTTACCAAAAACACCATAATCGCAACTTGCTTCCAAATAATAAAAATTGCTGCTCAACAGTTAAAGAATTAAAGAACCAAAAATGATCAAATCTTGATTTAAACCAGAAAAAACTTTAGTAACACTATTGTCCAAGACTCATCTAGAAAGTAACTAGCACCACAACTCCCAAGGAGAATTATCTCCTTCACGTGAACAAGAAAACATAGAAGAAAATTTATATACCATCTTTCTCATCTTTCCGTTAAATTCCGGCCAACACATTTCCAGCTAGCAAAATAGGCCACCCCATAAAATTCCTGGAACGCGCAGACTTCTCTGGCTACCTACTTCGCTGACCAATCGACCTCGAACTGAACTCAATCCCACGATCAAACAAAAGAACACATCAAGATATCTCGGCTTCAAGGGTCCTTCTTTTCAATAAAGCTACTGCCTAAAAACCCAAACCTAACCGACATACGATTTTGAAAACAAGATCCATATATTTCTAAAAGTTTCTCGGTGATTCAGTCGGCTATCGTAGCCTGCAACACCCAAACCCTGAACCGCAAACTGATATCCAATAGGTAAACCTTCTGTTAATCTTCCATGCAAACCAACCGTTTGTTCAATGAGCCTAATCTCTGATGCGACTTGTTAGGAACAGAGCGGCACGCGGAAGAATCAACACACATAAACAAGCACAAACGATATAACACGCATAAACAAAAATATATATGACAAAAGAATTTTAACGTGGTTCAGTCCCCGTGAGGGGGCCTACATCCACGGGCTGCAACTACATTTTTCTTATTAGCTCAGAATAAAGCTTACAATTACATGATGGGTATATATAATACATAAGATTAGAGTTAAACACAATTAGGAACCAAAACCGGCCCAAAGGCCTTCATAACCCAACATGGTTAATACAAAGAGCATTTAGGGTAATATATCAGTTAATTATTTGTACATCATATGATTATTTCTTTTTAAGGATTTAAATCGGTTTGGATGGGTTAATTAGGATTTCATTCTTTTAATGTTAATTGTAATCCGAAGTAAACGAAGTTCAAAATTGTCTATTCGAATTTTTTTAACCTAATTTAATTATATAATTATTTGTTATAAGCACATGTTTGTTCTAGACAGCTGCATATTTAGATAAAAAAAAAAAAAAAACCCTACAGATGTATTAATTTGAAACACATGAAACTACTTTTGCTTCAAATTACTTCAATATGTGTGTATATATATGTGTGTATATTGCTATTGTTTGCTTAGTAATTAGTTCAATAAATAAACGTGTTTACTATTTTTTTGGTTTTTTTGCACACCCCTTTAATTTGTGTGCTTATCTTTATTTTTACAGTCTTAGTGGAAATGGGATCCACAAGATGACCAATGCATTTATGAAGGATTTATTAGCATCCTCAAAGATCGTTTTAGAGATATTATGAAGGGTTTTAGAGTAGAATTGAAAACGAAAGCCAGGGAGATAGGACACCATATTGAAGATGATGAAGAGAATTTTGAGATTACACGGAAATTTCCGCCCGATCAAGTTCCTCCTGAACGATGGAAAAGTTTATGCAAGGTTGAGAAAAATACATTATTGTTCTTTTCTAAAATATCATTTTCTCTTTACATATTTTTATTGGTGTGCAATGGTTCTTACCTGTCACATCCCGACTTAGGGCCTAGGAGTGTGACAATCAGTTCGTACATGTGTTTGTTTGGTCGAAGAAATGACATAAAGAAGATTGGAATCTTCTCAGCCTCTCTGAAAATGGCTAAGTATGAATACTGAGCTCAATTAGGCCTCCCAACAAGTTTTTACTTAATCTAACAAGGTATTTTGCCTTTCGGGCAAGTTTATCTTCTTGAGGTCTTCTAAAGTGTAAGTTCTATCATACTTCACTTTGTCTAGCAAGGTTGTTCTTCTACTCAAGCAAGGTTTGTTTCCAAGCAAACCCTTGGCTAAACCAAGCTGATACCAAGTATTTTGGTAGATCTAGCAAGGTTTAATCTTAATAAACAGTGGTCCCAGCAAGCTTGAAGGAAGTTGGTCAAGAATTTATCTAAGTAGTTCTGCCGAGCAAGGTTCAACTACGAGCAAGCTACAGTGTTACCAGCACAAGCTACAGAGTCACTAGCACACTTGGGTTGCTCAATAAGTTAAAGATAACACAGAGTTGAAGGGATCTCTGAAGAACAGGTTTGCCCGTTGGACTATATCGAGCAAAGTTTGTTATAGTCAAGAAGATTGAAGTCTGCTGGATTGATATTTTCTAATAAAAATATCCTAAGTAAAGTATGCTCGGAGAACAGTTCCCTAGCACAGTTTATGGTTACCATGTCTGCTCGATGAAGACAAAATCTACAAAGCTTGCTCGAAGACATGTTTTCACTTAGAATCTTTTGTATTTTGTTTGAATATGTAATGTTATTATCATTAGGGTTTCTAGAAAGAATGTCAGGTGTCAACGCAGGCCTATGAAATGATATTTTAGGGCACTCCTATGATGACACCTAGATCATACACCTGATCGTGATTTTGACGGCTGACATATTCCTGTACAGAAGTCTGCCTAAAATCCAAACATTCCATTCTGAAACCCTAATTGATTTCCGATTGTTTCCGACAAAATAATAATGGAAATCTTTTGAGTTATAGTGTGTGCTTGTTATCTTTGTGTCTAGTGAGCAACATTTAGTGTGTTAGTGTTTCCGCCATTAATACTCTATTGTTCTTTCCTAAAATAGCAGCGCGTTAACTTTCTTGTCAACACTTATGTGTGGGTTACGACAGCGAGATATTGAGTGATTGAGCGATATAAACGGGACCGACAAGTGGTATCAGATCTTTGTTCCTGATATTTGGGTGAAGAACTTTTGCTATTTTGAAAACAAAGAATGACGTCAGTTGACAACTAGTCCGTTGGTTTGTGACGTCAGCTGTCATGTTCTTCATTATGCTAGATCTGCAATATTTTGGTGTCTTCATTCTCTTATTAACATTAAAGTTTTGATTTTTATCATAGATCTTGCTCTTATCTGACCATATATATCAGATCTGAGGATTTCATCCACAAATCTGATTATTTTTCAAAAGAGTGCTTAAGTTTGTTCAAGTTTTTCAAATTTTATCTTTTATTTTAAATATTTTAATAAATACCAAAAAGATGTCTGGATATGATGAACAAGAGGTGTCTACAAACAAAATTCCCAGATTGTACGGACATGAAAACTATATCAAATGGAAGGTGCTATTCGAAGCAACCGTTTGTTACAACGATGTGGAGATGTGGAATTCTATCAAGATTGGACCCTATATGCCAGATGGAACAAATAACAATCAGGTTGTTGAAGCTAGAATTTGAAAGGTTGATGACATAGCATTAGCCATGCTAAAGATGGGTTTATCTTGAGAAATTCTGAAAAATTTTCTCACCATACAACAGCTAATGCCATGTATGATGTTTTGTTGGTGATTTTTGAAAGAAATATAGAACTGAAAATTATCAAGAAAGAAAGGCTGAAGCAACAACTTTACCAATTCAAGTAATGATGGTGAAAGACTGAAGTCTGTATTGGAAAGGTTCTTGACTATTGTCAATGAGATCAGAACAACCGATTATGCAGTCATAGATTTGGATCTTGATACAAAATTGCTTTCATCTTTATCAAAATAATGGTATACTGCCAGCAAATTCATTAGGCAGAAACCAAACTTTTCAGAACTTAAACTTGATAACCTGATATGATTTTTGCAAGCAGCAGCGATTGAAATGATTGACAATGAAATGATCAAGAAAGACAAACATGTTTTCAAGTGACAAATGCACTCATTGCACACATGGGAAACTTGTCCACAAAGAATTAACAACATATTCCTATTATTGAAGAACTTAGTGAACATGGTGGTGACACACCAAGGGGTTTTGTTGCTGGAAATATGAACAATCAAGTTGGACAATCCATATTCAATGTCCAATTGATTGATGATATCGTCAATGGCCAGTGGATATACTCCATATGGTGGTGGAAATGCCAACCAAGGAAGTGAATATTAGGCATTGTTCTCTATGTTTACTGAATCTTACAATGATTTTTTTGCTATGAAATTGATCCATACAAGTTTTGTTCAAGAGGATCTTGAGCAAATTGATGCAGATGACCTAGAAGATATGGATCTAAAGTGGCAAGCTGCTATGCTAGCTTTAAGAAGAAAAAGACTCAACAACAGAGCTGGGAGATCATTGGTGTCAGGACCCAATGATAGAATTGGATTTGATAAATCCAAGGCTATCTGCTACAACTGTCATTTACCTTGTCACTTTCCTAAGGAATGCAGTCAACCTAGGCAATTTCAAAACAACCAGCCAAGAAACCAGTATCAATATTAGCAAGGCTAGCAAAGAAACTTCAACAACAACTTAAACAACAATTACCACAAAATCACCAGCAAGTTGTTCCCCAAAACCAGAATTATCAAAGAAACACCAATCAGAACCCTCCACAAGCTCCTACAAACAACAACATAAATAATGCCAACAACCAACCAAGGAATCAAGGCAATGTGGCAGTAACTGCTCAACAACAAGAAGGAAACTTTGATTGGAATGATCATGCCAATGATATTGAAAAAGAAAACGTGGCATTCATGGCCAAAATTGAGAATGAAGCTGAATCCTCAACATCTCAGGTACATTCAGACTCAAAACTTGAATTACTTGAAATGATTGAATCACTGAAAATGACAGTAGGGAAGCTTCAAAGTGAATGTTTTAAGAAGTAGAGTATGATTAATGTGTATGAATCAAGTGATTTAACCTATGAGGAGAGGTTCAAAAGTCTTGAACAAGACTGCATGGACAATTATATAAAACAATATAGGTATGTGACTGAGATTGATGGGTTGAAGAAAATGGTTATTGATGAGAAAGTGAAGAATACCACACTTCAGGTTGAGAATGACTTCCTGAAAAATCTATTCTCAACAGGAAATATATGTGGGATTCTGAACAAGGTAGTTCCTCCACCTTTCAATGACAATTACTCATTGAAAGTTGATAAGGAGAAAAGAGAGGCATACCATAATCAATTCAGCGATGTGTTCAAAGATAAGGAAGAATTCCTTGAAAATTATAAGTTGGTGGAAGTTGATGAAAATGGGGAATTTGTGGTTAAGGAAGATGTGAAAAAAGAAAAGTCTATATGTATTCAAGTTTCTGAATGTGATTTTGATGAAGAATGTTTAAATGTGGATGACTTGAGTGACTCAAGAGATAAATGTTCAATTGATGATGGTTCCAATGAAGATAGAAAGAGCAATTCAAGTCAACCAAGCAAGATCCCTACTCTACCAAAAATCACACCCAAGATGAGAAAACATCATGAACAGATTGGAAGGGAACATGTGTCATTTTCCATATGTGGTGGATCAAAGGTTAACTACAATGTTGTGAAGCCACCAAGTAAAGAAGTTCTAAAGAAGAAAAAGGATAAAGACAAGAAGAAGACTGAAGAAATTGTTACAAGTGAACATTTTATTCCAGTTTACCCTTTGTTTTCAAGCCAAGAATTGTGAAGAGCACAATGGAAGAGTATAAGAAAAGGAAAGCAAGATTCAGAGAAAATATTGATGATGAGCCAATCAATTTGGAAAGAATAACTTCTTTGAGGAGCACTGTTGAAAGGCAAGAAATCAAGATTGAAGAATTTGTACCATTCTCAATTGACTTTAATGGTCTCAAAACTCAGAAAACAATTGGTATTGATCCCCCCAATACCAAGTGAAAGATTCAAGAAGAGAAAGTCAAGTGAGAACTTCAAGGGCAAAGTTTAGTGCAAACATTTAAATGAGTATGGTCATCACACTGATTCTTGCCATAAAAGGTTTACATTCAAACCAATTCATGTCCCAAATGAAACAAAGTTTGGACAAGACTTTGGTTTCTACAAAATGGAGTATGATGAATACTTGGGAAAAGGCAAGAAACTAAATGTTGATGTTGAAAGCAGTATCAAAGTCAAGAATGAGAAGAAGAATGAGACTGTTGATAAGAAATAAAAGAAGAGTGTGGTTCAACAAGAGACAAAGAAGATCCCAAAGAACACTCAACCTATCAGAAACATTCCTCAGAAAGATTCAAAATCAGTAAAGTCTAATGAGAATGATAGGTCACCAAGAGGTGAAAAGAAGGTGAAGAGAGATGTGTTCATAAAGAAGAAGCCAAAAGAGCTAATGGTGATGAGAAATTCTTATTGAAACATAGGTTTGATCCACAAGGTTTCCTTTGGAAACCTAGAAATGAAACTCAAGTGGAAAGAGAACCAAAGAAGTCAAGTGATATTGTTGTAACTAGTGTGAAGAGAAGTTATGTGATTGAGGAATGCAAGAGTATCATTCCTTATGTGGTAAGCAAAAATGATCAAGGACATGAATCATATAATTTTTACTCTTGTGAAGTTGTTTATGAGGAACCTAAACCTATTCCCAATCCTAATGAAACACTTGTTAATGTCACTGATGATTTGCAAGTTGATCAAGCTTGCACTTCATTACTTAACTGATCATGTTTCTTTGATTTTTGCAGGAACTGACCACAACAATAAATGAAGTATTGTATATGGACAGTGGATGTTCCAAGCATATGATATGTGACAAGAGGTCACAAGTGAATTATGAAGAGAAGTTTGAAGGACCTGTTGCATTTGGGAGTGATGAGAATGGAAGGAAAATTGTAGGGAAAGGAATACTCACAAATGGCAAAGTTACTTTTGATAATGTGTTCTATGTGGAAGGTTTACAATATAACCTATTGATCATATCCCAGATGTGTGATAAAGGTTTTAAGGTTGGGTTTGATGATTCTCATTGCTTTATTCACTTTGTGATTGCACCAGACATGATAATGATGATGTCTCCAAGAAATGGGAACTTATATGAATTGAATATGAAAGATGCCATTTCAAGGGGTGGTGCTTGTTTTGTCTCAAAGGACACTGAAAATAAAACCAAATTGTGGCACAACAAGCTTTGTCACGTTAACTTAAAGAACATAAACAAACTTGTTAAGGGTGAGCATGTGTAAGGCCCCGTTACCGGTGCCCTACATTTGGACGTTGGATTTACTCATTAACATAGTTCTAAACATCAGAGTTAATTAATACATTCGCGGAATATTAAAACTTTTATAACATTACAATAATAAGTCATAAATGTCTTAAAACATTCATCTAGTCTTTCAAAATCAAAACATGACATAACAAGTCTTCAGATGCCAGACTCTTATTCTTCTTCCATGTGCCCGCTCAAGCCAACTGCCTCATTCTACTCACCTGCGTGCATACTAAAAGTCAGCTACGCTGAGTGAGTTCTAGTTAATCACCTAACATACAATACGTCCATACACATTCATATATACGCACCCGAAGGTACACATACATATAGAGTTCCTTACCTTCCTTCGTACGTTCATACTATCATACCTTCCTTATTTCCTTTCATACATACACATACACATATACCTCATCCTAAGACATTCGCAGATATTATTAGGGTCTGTTCCCTGCATTCAAAGATTTTATTAGGGTCCGTACCCTACATTCGCGGATACTATTAGGGTCCATTCCCTACATTCGCGGATATTATTAGGGTCCGTTTCCTACATTCGCGGATATTATTAGGGTCCGTTTCCTTCATTCGCGGATATTATTAGGGTCTGTTCCCTTTCTAACCATACCTTCCATACTTTCTATACATTCTTAGTTATAACTTCCAAAGCACATACATCATTTGTATATCATATATATATATATATATATATATATATCAATCATATCTTTAAACTATCCGTTGACGGTACATGCAATATCCGAAGATCGTTCATGCATCATCAAGCATTCATTCATACATAATTCACATAAGACATACACTTACAATTTAAGGTAAGTGTATTAAATAATCACATCGAGTATGCACACAGCCCCGAAAACATAACAAGGGAGTGGGGCTAGAAACTCACCTGAATTAAGTTACGTTCACCATTTATCGTTATTCCCTTCTTGAGCTGTGCATGACTAACTGTATAACAATTACACGTATCAATTAACTATCACTATCCATATCATCTTTCTAGTTTAATTATTGCCCACAACGAACGGGGGTCCGGGGGCGGCGGGGTCTAGCGGGGTCCAAGGGGCAGAGTCCCTGGCTGGGGTTAAGCTGTTGGTTGTCTTATTTTCATTGGTTGTCTTAACACATTTTCCACTAGGATTTTTAAATTATTTTCTAGTTCGCTACCTCATTTGTCATAGCAGTTTGCCTCAGATTCGTTATGTTTTTTTTCCTTAATCCGTTATCCTTATTCGTCCTCTTATCCTCTGATTCATCATCTGAACATTACTTGATTTGTGGTCTAATTCGTTATTGGAACTTAGCGAATTGGTGAGTAATGAATCACCAGATTCGTTACCTGGTTCGCTATCCTAGTTCGTTAGCCTAATTCTGATGTAACGAACTGGGTGAGCTGATTCGCTACCTGGACATAACGAATAGCACCATTCTTAACGAATCATCCTTGTTCTTATCCAGACTTTGACTTAGGGTCAAAGTCAAAATTGCCAAGAACACAAAATAGTCAACCTTCATCAGATCAGAAATTAAACCCTCGTTTCTTAACCAAATATCACGATTTAGGTATCAATGGATTCGGAATTATATCGCCCGCAAACCCTAACCATCAAATCGGTCAAACATCAATGTTTAAGGGGTGTGATTTAGGCATATAGGTTACATGTTCTTTTAGGTTATCAATTAACATATCAAATGCTAATCTATTTAAGTAATATTTGTTTGGTTAGATTCATTTTCAACAAACTACAACAGATCTGTGATTATCTAAATGAATCCAGGCCTAAATGAATGATTTCTAGTTATAAACGTACCTTAGAACTACGAACACGAGTTGGTCTTTGATGTTGTTTTGGTTCTTCACAACGATCTAGCACCAACAAGCTCGGGTTTTCGCCTTTGGATCTTGGTTCGGGTTAAACGATAGTGTTTTTATGTGTGTTTCAAGGTGTAGGCTATGGTGTAGAGATGGATAAATGGAAAGGATTAGGGTTTAAGGAGTATATATACTCCCTTAAGCCCATGAACCTAAGGCCCATTCCATCTTTTATTCTATCTTCCAAAGTCCAAGCCCAACTGTGTACAGTGTATTATCTAAACCGATAAACGACACAATAAAAAATAAACGACATTTAATTTATTATTATAATCAAAAGTGGGATGTTACAGCGTGTAATTGGTTTACCCACAAGGGAGTTCAAACTTGATGACAAATGCATTTCATGTAAAAAGGGTAAGCAACATAAATCATCACACAAAACATAGCTTATAAACTCAATTGATCAATTTCTTGAAATGCTTCATATAGATCTCTTTGGTCCTATGAGTGTTCCAAGCATTGGAAAAAAGAGATATTGTTTAGTGATTATTGATATTTTCTCAAGATACACATGGGTTTATTTCCTAAGTTCCAAATATGAAGCTGCTGAATTGATAATATGATACCCATATTAAAGATAAATAAACGCTTATTATTATGGTGATTTTTTTTTTAAATAATGTCGTATGAAAAAGTTATGGACATTTTAAAATGAATGGAGAATTGTCATGTGCATTGCATGTGGAGAGAAAGTCAACAAAAGTGAGTTATTACCTTCACGCCATTTTCATCAATTTTTATTTATTAAATTAATCTCAGTTATTCAAATTTAAAATCAATAAACTGGATTATTTTTCACCTTTCTAATTTTTGTTATCTTTTGTATTTTAACTTTACCCTTTATTTCGATAAATATAAAAACAAAAAAAAAGGAAAATAAACAAAAAATCACCCTCTGTTAGACCCTTAAAAATCCCAATCATTTCGGCCCTTCCGCAACAAACCATACATTTATAAATCATGATTTATTCCTGCAATTAAATTTGTCTTCAAAGGTGGGAAAAAAGTTACAAAATATTATTATTAGTATTATTATTGTTTATCACTTGTTTAATCGAATTGATCACAACTGATCATCCAACGCACAAGAGTCTAATTGTTATCAGCTTACAATCGACTGTTCGTCAGTTGTTATCAGGTTCGTAATCCCAATTTCTTAAATCAGTTTTCAAATTAGGGTTTCGTGTTCTTCGTTTGTATGATAAAAAAAGGTTTCATTTCCATTTTCAGCACAGATCTTTGATTACAGATTATGATTTTTAATCATCGGTTGCAAATTTTGCCTTTTTTTATTTTTTAAATTTATGTGGTTGTTCATTTGGGTGTTTGATTCAATAAGTTGTGGTTAGATAGTAACCCAAATTGGAAAATTTTGGTTTATTTGTTGTTATTCTGAAAAAAAACAGATTTTTGTTATTTACCCTAAATGACCAAAAACTGATGATGTCATGTCAGAGGTGGTACATTTGCAGTTAAAGTAATTATTAGTTGATATTCTAGAATCAAGATTGGATTTTGATGGGTGCTTTTGGTGATCATGGTGGGATAATTGGAGACTGGATGCCGCCTAGCCCGAGCCCTAGCCCACGGTCTTTATTCACAGCTATGTTGGGTGGTGAGACGGGCTCACGGTCTGGACTCGAGTCTGCAGAAAATGATAACAGTGGGTTCACCTTTCCTGGCCCGGAACGAGGTGATGCTAATCAAAGAGGACAAGCGGGCCCACGAGCTGGTCTTGTTGAACGGCTGGCAGCTAGAACGGGTCATATTGCACCTCGGTTGAATACGGATATTATTAAGCCGGTTTATGGTTCACAAAACCAGCAAACTCAGTCACCATACTTGACAGTGTCACCTGGATTCAGCCCGAGTGCGTTTCTTGAGTCACCTGTTTTTCTGTCAAACTCACTGGTAAACTCACTCACCGTTGTTATGTATATTTTGAAATGTTTGAAAATGAATATTTAATGGTAATGAATGATTTATTTGGTTGGTTTGTAGGTTCAACCATCTCCGACAACCGGGAAATTTCAATTTGCTCTAAATGGCAACAGTAATGATAATAATTTGAGTAAAGATAACGCTTTTGAGGATTCTAATAACATGTCGTTTGCCTTTAAACCTTTCCTAGATTCGGCTCCGATACCCAGTGACAATGTAAGCAAAGTAACATACATTACAAATTTTATTTTTATTTTATAGTTGTGATTGAGTCAATTTGGGGTGTGTTTTATCTTAAATGGGTCAAATAAAGGGTGAATTGGGTTGAAAGTCACCCTACATTGTTTTACTCTTAAGATTTTTATTATATTAACAATGTTTCTTACCGCTATTTTTTCATGAAAAATGGAAAAACAAAAAAAAAAGTGATTTGTGGGTCAACCTGGCTCATTTTGACTCATAATAAAGATGACCCGTTTCAACCTAAACTCATTAAATATTTTTAAGTATTAGGTTTCTTAGATACATTATTATGTTGTTTTCCAGTCAATTAACATACTATGTTTTCATGAAAAACAAAAAAATTGGGTGTTTCTGGGTCAACCCTTGTTTTGAACTGCATTAAAGATGACTTGTTTCCACCCAAGCTCGTTTGACCTGTAAACTAATTTTATGATTAAGTTTCTTAGATATGTTATTATGTTGTTTCCAGTCATAATTAACACAACTATTATTTCATGAAAATCGGACAAACAGTTTGGGTCAACCCTGCCCGTTTCGACCCGAACTCTTTTGATCCGTTAACAAAATATGTTTTCATTAAAATGGACAAAAAATGTTTTGTGGGTCGACCCAGCCCGTTTTGACCCGTAATAAAGATGAGCTGTTCGATCAAGCTCGCTTGAATCATTAACTAATTTTATGTATTAAGTTTCTTAGATACATTATTATGTCGATTTCCAGTCCTAATTTACACACTATTATTTCATAAAAAAGACAAAAAAGTGTATGTGGGTCAACCCGGCCCGTTTTGACCCGTTTCAGCACGAATCCGTTTGAGTCGTTAAGTAATTTGATGTATTAAGTTTCTTAGGTACATTATTATGTTTTACCAGTCATAAGTAACACTATTTTTTCATGAAAAATGGAGTAAAAAGTGTTTGTTAATTGACTGGAAAATGGGTCAACCTGGCCCATTTTAACCCGAACTCGTTTGACTCGTTAATTAATTTTGTGTTTCAAGTCTCTTAGATGCTTATCCACTTTAAAGTCAACTTTTGATGCTATTGTTCATATTGATCATTTAGGTCAATCCACCTTTTATGTCTGCACCATCTTTTCAAACCAATGAAGCTTTACTCCAGCCTGAGAAACAATTTCTGCCTCAGAAGATTGAACCGGACCAAAAATACTCAAACTTCACTGAAAACAAGAACTTTCCGTTACAAATGGCGCCATTTGAAGCTCTTAATGGCAATTCAGATCAAACTCATGAAGAACATCATGATGATAATGATGCAGATCAAAAAATAAGCAGTGGATCATCTGATGATGGATATAATTGGAGAAAATATGGTCAAAAACAAGTCAAAGGAAGTGAATATCCTCGAAGCTATTATAAATGCACTCACCCAAATTGCCCTGTGAAGAAGAAAGTCGAACGGTCTTTCGAGGGTCATATTACTGAGATTATTTACAAAGGGGCCCACAATCACGTGAAAGTTGTTTCCAACCGTAGATCGGGAATCGGGTCATCAAGTGTGTTGAGTGATGCAAGTGGTAATTTGGGGCAAGAAAGTAATTTGGAGGTGACATCATCGGCAGTGGTTGTGCAGGGGCAGAATGGTAAATTTGAAGCTGGTGATGCTGTTGATGGGTCGTTGACGTTTTCAAATGATGAAGAAGATGATCGTGTGACACATGGCAGCGTGTCGGTTGGTTATGACGGTGAAGGCAATGAATCTGAGTCAAAAAGAAGGTTTGATTTTTCTTCTATGTTTCGTTTATTATAACCGTCATCGATTTCTGGTGTTTGAATAATTAGATTGATTTGAGCTGCAACAAAATCTATTAGACTAGGTACAGTTTTGGTTCAAAATGTCTAATTTTTTGAATAGATATTTAGTGTATCAAATGTATTATTAAAAAAATTATACTATTTAATACTGATTTACTTTTCAATATCATATTATATGAGGAGGTTTATGCATTAAAAAAGTACAGTTTTTGGCAATTTTTGACACATTTCTTTTTCAATTTTTTTCTATTTTATCTATTTGACAAGTTAAGGAGAAAAAAAAAACAACCGAACTGAAATTGCTACCTCTAAAATTGATCTTTTAATGCACTCTTATTTTGGATACTCTTATTTTATCTGATATTGGTTTTCATTATTATTGATTTCAAATTTAAGGCATGCATCCAAACACTATTTCTTGCATCATGGTTCTGTTACAACTTATGCTTTAGTTGCTTATTCTAGTTTATATAAATCAGTTTTAAGATGCGTATCCAAACACTCCCTAATTCTTAATGGTTTGAAATTTTAGAAAAGTTGAAGCATATGCAGCAGATGTAAGTGGGGCCACCAGAGCCATCAGGGAACCTAGAGTTGTTGTCCAAACAACCAGTGACGTGGACATTTTGGATGATGGTTATCGTTGGCGCAAGTATGGTCAGAAGGTCGTCAAAGGAAACCCAAATCCAAGGTTATTATAAGTGCATAATTTTATTTTATTTTAATAATGTTATTTGTTATATATTTATATAATCGAAACAAGTAATTTTCAACACATGCTGTATTTTAAACAAAGATCAACTATTATGACACAGGAGTTACTACAAGTGTACAAGCACAGGTTGCTCGGTGAGAAAACATGTTGAACGGGCGTCACATGATTTAAGATCAGTTATAACAACATATGAAGGAAAACACAACCATGATGTCCCGACTGCCCGTAACAGCAGCCATAATAATAACAACACAGTTCAGGCTCAAGTTCAAATCCCCAGGCTAACTCGTGATCAAACCACCATGCCTCAGTTCGAAAGGCCTCCGTATGGTTATGGTTACCCAATGAGCCAACAACGACCGGGAGGGCTAGCCCATATGGCTATGACTAACCAAGGGCTAGCCCAGTATTTGAATCAACCGCGACAAATGAATGTGATGATGCCAAAAGGTGAGCCAAAGGTGGAGCCCGTTGCTGATCCTGGTTTGAATGTAGCTGGTGGTGCAGGGGTTTACCATCAGATGATGAACCAGTTACCGCTCGGGCATCAGATATAAAGTTTGATCAAAGTATGCATTTTTTTTTGGGAAAGGGTAGAAATATGTAAACCTGATATAACATTGTCCTTTTTTTTTGTTGCAACTTTTAGGGTTTTCTTGATTTTAAGTATTTGTTTCAAAGATCTGAAGCTACATTGGGAGAAGGTTATTATCATTTATACAACAATTTAATATATTTTTTAAATGTTATATGTCAGTTTTAGCACGAGTGTTTGTTTGATTTAGGCAATCCATTAATCCTTTGACTTTTGGAATCTTTTTTAAGTACATGGAAATACAGTGTTTTTGTATGTAGTTGTTAGATGTGTAAACAACATAAAAGTATAAAACAAGTAAGGATTAAATCTGTCCTTAATATCTATTTTCTCCTTCAAATTTATGTTCTTCCATGACTCACCTTTGTCTCGTGTGCGTTACACACCAACACACGTGTTGGAGCGAACACCACACTTTTGAATCTAACCTGAGGCGAGTCTTCAAAATCAAACATGAGCAGGCCACCACGCCTTTGAATCGAACCTGAAAGAGAGCCTCACAAATCTAATCAGAAGCATCGATGAACTTGTTTGGTGAACAAATAATTTTGACACTAACATTCAACTTCTATGAAATTAAAAAAAGTTATTAAAATATTTGTATTCTCAATAAATGAGTGCTAAGTTCAAGAAAATATTATACTCTCTCTTGTATGTAATATAAAAGGAGATCAGGTTGGAAGGTTTAAATGAAAAATTAGCATAGAAAAGAGTTTTTTCTTACCCTAAACCATGTGAAATTTATGTTGAACAAAAGAATCGGCATATAAGCGGGTAACAAGTTGTGTCGTCACTCATTTTCTAATGGTAAACCCTATCATACTGAAAACAAAGTTATTGTTCTTTGGCTTCGATAAGTTACTGTGTACGACCCGCTGAACTCTTTTCAGAAACGTAATGGCTAGGGCTGTCATAACATGTCGGACACGAAGCGATAAGACACGATGATCTGTTGTACTAAACACGAACACGACACGATAACTAATCGTGTCATTTTAACCATACACGAACACGAACCTGTTTAGTAACAGGTTAATTTGTTAAGATCTGTTAAGGGACCTGTTTAATCATACAATGAATAATACATATAATGAAACAAAAATTTTCAAAGCAAGCATAAAAGTATTAATACATAATCCATAACATATTTGAATCAAAAAACAACAATCCTTAACATATATGATATATAAAATCACAAATTCATAAACATATTTGAAACAAAAAACATAAAAGCAAAACATAGCATCCATTAAAAATATAATAGCAGGTTCTTACGGACATGAGTGAAATATGGTATATATATATTTTTATTTAGGTTTAGGACTTTAGGAGCGTATATTTATTTATTTTTTAAAATTAAAAATCTACACAGGTTACTAACAGGTTAACAGGTCTTTAACCTGTTAGGACACGAATTTTAGCATGTCTTAAATAGGTCGACATGTTTATGATACGACACCTGTGAAGCTCAAACCCAAACCTTTTAAAACCCGCGTAGTGTCGTGTCGTGTCGTGACGTGTTATTAGGTTCGTGTCATAAACTAGCAGCCCTAGTAATGGCTTCAAGGTTAATAGAGAAATAAGCTAAAGTTGACTATTTTAGTCAACTATATGAGCACTTTCCAGAATCTATTTTATGAAAGCGTGTGTGCGCGAAAAGAGATCCTTGGTAATCGTTTTTTTTTCACATATTGGAATGGAATTATAATTTGCATATAGAATTGATACGATATTATTTATTTTATATATGTTTGGTTATTATTTTTAAGTTTGGGTACGTGTTAGGTCTTTTATGGTTAGTAGAAGGGGTTGTTTAGTATTTTGTTTGATTATATAATAATTATCGTATCATGAATAAAAGATAGCAGATTGTTTTTGAGTTAATTCTTCTCCTAAATCTTAGTATTCTTCTTCTTCAAGTTTCTAACCCTATCAAAGGTATCAAAACAACCAGTCGATCCCTAGCCACCATGACAAACACACGCAATCAAGAGGTTGACAAGGCGATCAAGGACCATGACAAAGCCATCACCGATATCCAGGAAACCTTAGCAGCCATGATGAAGCAACAAGAACAGTTGATGAAGCAACAAGAGCAAATCTTGAAGATGGCGGCTGAGAACAGATCCAACATGTTCGGTTATGGTAGGGCCATTGATGGTTCTAGTAGCAAACAAATGAGGATCGGGAAGGTCGACTTTCCCAAGTTCAATGGGGAAGACGTACAAGGGTGGTTGTATCGTTGTGAGCATTTTTTTGCAATCGATGAGACACCAGATAACCTAAAACTCCGACATGCTGTCATCCACCTTGAAGGCGATGCTATTCAGTGGCACCGTTCTTACATGAAGACCCGGAACGCTACTATAGCCGAACTCCCATGGGAAGAGTATGTTAGGGCTATCTCAAGTCGGTTTTCTAATAGCATGTTTGAAGACCCGTTGGAAGAAATCGCGTCCTTAACCCATGCTGATTCTCTACTCGACTACAACCATTCATTCGATGCCCTGCTGAACAAGGTAAGCATTAGTGAAACGCAAGCTGTCACTTTATACCTTAAGGGCCTTAAAAAGAAGGTCAATGGACCAGTCAAAATGTTTAAGCCCCGTACCCTACACGAGGCATATGGGTTCGCACGGATACAAAACAACAACAATTTAAGGGGTGCAATAATCCCCACTGGTGACTCTCAAGAAAAAATTACTCCTCCAATTAACGCTTTAAAACTTCCATTGCTGCCAACTCCAACGACTGGAGCCATCGAGCCGCCGACTTCTAAACCGGGAATTCTTAGCTCTAGGCGTTTGACGGGTGATGAACTCGAGTTAAAAAGGGCAAAAGGGGAATGTTTCTGGTGTACTGAAAAGTTTTTTCCGGGGCACAAGTGTAAGAAAAAACAGCTTTACATACTCGAGGTGGAGGGCGAAAAACAAGCAACAGAAGAGGATGAAGACAATGTTACTTAAAATCGCTTTTTGAGGGCAAAAAGATGATTAAGGGGGGAGTATTGATACGATATTATTTATTTTATATATGTTTGGTTATTATTTTTAAGTTTGGGTACGTGTTAGGTCTTTTATGGTTAGTAGAAGGGGGTGTTTAGTATTTTGTTTGATTATATAATAATTATCGTATCATGAATAAAAGAGAGCAGATTGTTTTTGAGTTAATTCTTCTCCTAAATCTTAGCATTCTTCTTCTTCAAGTTTCTAACCCTATCAAGAATTTATAATTGGAAAGAATTGGATTCATAATCTAAACACTCCTAAAGGATTTGGAATCCAATTCCATTTTTGATGGGTTTGTTTGATAATGAATTGAAATCTATCACCACAAATGCTACTGCATCTCCAGCTAACGTCACCACGTTCAGGTCATGAACCCGGGTCGCACTCGGGTTAACATTTCAGTTGCGTTCAAGTCGACCGACCGAATCTACAGTCTGTGTCTACATTTTGTGTCGCGTCCAAGGCGAGGCCGACGGTCCGGATGAGTTCGAGTAACGCTGTGGAACGCTTTCGGGACGATGAATCTGGTCACATTCAGGTTGGCATTCCGGGTCGCATTTGGGTTGGTGATTTAGATTGCGTTCCAGTTGATATTCGGTAACCCGTTCTAGTCGTGTTTGCATCGAAGGTACGGGTAGAATTCTGGTCGACAATTTAAACGAATGCGAACCGATTAAGAGCATCGAATCGAAAACTCTTTGACGCAGAGCGTAGAATCTAACGCGACTGACACAGAGTGTCAAGCCGTAGTGAACTGACCCAGAACGTTGAATCAAAGTGGACTAACTCGGAGTGTTGAATCAAAGTGAACTGACCCACAGATTGGAACCAAAGTGATTGACCAAGAGCGTTGAACTGACCCGGAATGTCAAGATAAACACTATTAAACATAACTAGAGCGTTGTACCGAATGCGATATGACCCAAAGTGAAAAAGGATAAAGTGTTGAACCAAAAACAAATTGACCCGGGGCATCGTACCAACCACGAATTGACACTTAGCGTCGAACCGAATGCGAACTGAGCCGAGAAGTCGAACCGAACTCGAACGAATCCGGGGCTTTGAAACGAACGAGAACCCACCCCGAGTGCATACCTGAAAGCGATATGAACCGAATGCGAACACATCTGAACGTGACCATGTTTGTCGATTGATCGAAGATTCCAGTGAATTTAATTGAATTCCTGTACAGTTTGAAAGGATTTGGTATTCCTAGGAATTTGAAGGAATTGAATTCCAATTCCAATTCTTTGACAACCGGACAAGCCAAAACAGAATTAAGATTCCAATTCTAACGAAACGAACATCCTAAGAAATGGGAATCAATTCCAATTCCATCCAAATTCCATTCTATTCTAGCAAAATAACAAGATTCCTTACAGAAAGATCACCTCCTTGTAAATATTACTATATCTAAGACTCTAACTTGTGTGCTTTTGATGAAGGTTCAGGCTCTTAAATGGGTTTTGATGTGGTAGCTCAAGATTAACTAAATTATAATGTTTGTGAGCTTAGAAACTATATGAATTATGCTTGCTTGAGATTGTAGGTTGCTAATTTGATGTTATTTATGTCACACCCAAATCTAAAGCGGAAATGCTGGGGCATGAGCTGATTGCTCACAGCTCTCAAGGTACTATCATGCAATAATTAAATGTGACAATATTTATTTAATTTAATTAAATATTCAAATAAATTCAAAAAACAAATACAACTCATTAAACAAAACAACAAATACATAAGTCTTGATTTATTCTTCTAACGTAAGCAATCCTAAATTCCTCACCAAATCTTGCAACTGGTTCAAACGATAACCTGCATATTGTATAAAATAGAAATAATTTTGTCAACACATGGTTGAGTGAATAAAACACCAGTTAATTTGAATACAATATAATACATAAGAGAAAACACAAATTGTTCATGTGAGATAACAATTAAGCCATAGCATGTACACAATTCAACAAATAATAAAGAATGAGCTAAACCGTTGCCATGCGAATCGGGCATTGGTTACCAAAAATGAGTCTTCGGTGAAACCATTGTCATGCGATTGGACGCCGGCCACTACGACGGTCGTATGATCATACTATTATGACGGACCTTTCCGAATGCGGTAAAATAAAGCACGTAAACATATAGCAAGTTAGGCATCAAACTGATATACACACAAGGATTAAACAGTTGCAATTGAATACTATATAATAGGTAAATATTTAAGTTACACATATGTCCCCCCAAAGGATGAAAATAAGTAAACATGGGAGTGAAATACTCACCTTAACAATTTAAGCAAAGCGAGAATGATTCGATAAGAAAGCAATAAATCACACTCTTCGGGAGTTACCGACGAGAAATCCTAATTACAATAATTGCGGAAAATAAATATGAATTGAATAACGAATCTAAAACTAGATGTTCAGGACTTTGATGATCGAGTGTGTTCTTGCAAAAATTAAATATTACTTTATTATTTTGTACAATTACCTTTATTTATCAAGTTCTACCATAAATAATATGATTTAATTATATAAAATACATAAAAATACTTATATAAATATTAATAAAAACTTTATAGTTTATATAAAGAGATTTGTTAAAAATACGTTTAATGTATTATATACATTTTTATTATTTATAAATATTTCTTTTAAATTAGTATTGTAATTAATAATTAATTGATGATAAATAATTTATATAAAATAAATTCTTTTATAAAATAGTTAGCCAAATAATATGTATAATAATAAGGTATAATATATGTTTTAATTACGCATTTTAAATAAACAAAACCTTTTTAAACCTTTAGCATTTATAAATTTCAAATGTCTATTACACACACACATGGTTTTAACCATGATTCAGAAAACAATAGTTAATGTGTCGATTTTGTAAAAATATTGATTAGTTATTGTATTTATAATATTTGTAATATAGTTTATATAATTACTTTAAAGGCTTATTACAAAAACAACAAAAAAATCAGACCTGGATGGGCTCGAACCTACACCCTCTAGCACCAACAACCTTTAAGACCCTCACCTAGGCCATCTAGGCTAGGGTGTTAGACGATACACTTTTGCAGACAGATAATACTAAGCACAGACGCAAGACCAGTGCTAACTTATGAACCCTAGATCATCAATTGTTCAATTTGTTATTTTTTCTTGTAATTAACCTTAGGGTTAACGTAGTATGATGGACGGCGAACAAAACTGTGTAATTAATTACCTTTAATGACGATCCGATGATGGTTTAATTTTTGGTTTTACGAACGACAGAGAAGTGATCCAGAACACTAAGAAACAACTAAGAGAATATAATTAGATAAGGGGGTTTATTAGACGATGGTATATCGATGGTGCAGCCAAGATTAATTAGATTATAATGATCGTTATGATGTATTTTGATAAACGAATTATGTCGGCATGAATATATGACCGATACGTATCATAAATTGATCTCGTTTCCTAATTCCGAGTGTCGGTAGGCCGATTATAGTATGAAGAATCATAAGCACTAATCAATTCCTTAATTTGGACGAATATTATGCTACAAGCAACTTAAACGGGTTTGGGTATACTGGTTAAACATGGATACGAGTTTTGGGTAAATGGGTTTGATATAAAACTTTGGCAGAATTTACAAATTGGTCTTTAACTATAAGGATGGATACATAACCTGGTTAAACTAAACTTTAGGATTAAAATTGTATATAAATAAAAGTAGTTTTAATAATTAAATATATATTTAAAAATAATATTAAAATAATAATAATGACTCGATAAACGCGATATTTTATCGGGAAAATTTCCCGAACATAAAAACGGATCGGGTAACGGATATAAAATATTAATTTGAAAAATCCGAATTGTTACAACTTCAAGTTCTCATAAATTATATAAAGATAAATTGGGTTGGTGAAAAAACTGAGGATTTCCATATTTTGGTGTTTTATCATATGGATCTCCTAAACGAGTAGAAATTAGGTTCGTATAAGAACAATTAAGGGTTTTTGAAAGATTAAATTTTTATGTTAAAATAAAAGGTAGAAGTAAAATAGGCACTTTAATGATAAATGTTAAATCATGAAGATGCCATAAATCATTGTCACTTAGTTAAATTTTGATATGAAGATTAGTCATAAACAAGTCTTTATGTGTTGTTGATAGTCCATGGTTATATAAAGTGATTGTTTGGTGCTTTGATTATGTGGCGGTTTTTAATGTATATAAGACTTGTGAATTTGAGGATTTACAATCTAAAGGGTAAACGTTTTGGTGAATGGGCCATCAAAGACGAAGATTGTCAAGCGGGTTTGTCATTAGGGCTGTTCACGAACTGAGCCGAACCGAGCAAGCCTCTGCTCGAACTCGGCTCGAATTGAAACCGAGCAGCTCGGTTCGGTTCGAATTTATATAAACAAGCAGAAAAGCCTTGCTTGAACTCGCTTGGTTTACAACCGAGCGGATCGGTTCTGCTCGATTTGGCTCGAATTAATAATAATAATAATAATAATAATAATAATAATAATAATAATAATAATTAAAGTATCCAACATTCGAGTAAATCTGAACAAATAACAACTTCGATTACTGTTGTGTGTTAGCAGCTTCGATTTGATTAGGTTATCGAACGAGCGGATGAAACGACAAGTGAGCAGATGACAGACAACTTTGTATTAGGGTTGAGAAGACAGGAAAAGTAATAAGGAGACAAAAATAAGAAATCGTAGTTGTGGGGTTAATAGTGGACGGTGTAGTTGAGGACAAAGATGATGATTAGTAGAGTTGTTTTAGGGAGTTGTAGAGGAGGAGGAAGATGGAAGAGGGAGATAGCAGAACAACGATTGATGCATTTGACAATTAGGGTTTACTTTTAGTTGTTTTTTTTGAAGTTATATGGGCTATTGTATTGGACTATTGGAGTGGATTATTTTAATAGGGGTCATCTTCATTTCACATTTGAATAATTATATGTATATATATGATATATAATATATTTAAACAAAATAATTCAATACCTATATATAATTAGTTAATTACATATAAAATCAAACCGAGCCAAGCGGACCTTTGAGCCGAACTGAATTGAGCGGACCTTTGCTCGTTGCTTGGCTCGTTTGCAAACCAAACCGAGCCGAGCTGCTCTTTTACAATCGAGCGAAAAACGAGCAAGCAATTTTTGAGCGAGCGGCAAGCGAGTTCGCGCGACGAGCGTTTTGGACGACCCTATTTGTCCCAGCCCCCTACTCTATACCCCAGGCAGGAGCCGCAAATCCGAGTAATGGTACCAGCGTTTATTAAAATATTTGGCAGCCAAAATATTTATCAGGACTGTAGCAAGGAAAAATTACGAGAGTGTAAAAACACCGAGATTTTTATTTCACAAATAGGGGATAAACCCAAATTTTTATAAAAACATAAGTTTTATATGAATAAACCCTAATTTACAAAAAAGATCATATTTCATTATTCTAGTTACAAGCCACTTATTTAAGCTGAAGTGCCCTGTAACATTGTTTCTATTCCTTGCTCAACGAGTCACCTAAAACATGTTTAAAAATATTTGATCAGTGGGAAATACTGTTGAGTACATTCATTTGTAAATGACACATTTTACAATTACAATACAAAGATGTTTTCACATTTTCTTGCTTACAAATTACCGAAAGGTACTTGTCACTCGATCGAATCTGTGATTGTGGTTACATTACTTATTGGCTACCTCTTTGTCCAATACGTAACGATATAAGTAAAAATTGTATAGAAAACCGCACAATACCAGTAATAGCCATCACATAAGTCTATAAAGACTTAATCACTGTAATGTATTAAAAATTATTTAAAAACATTGGATTGTTATACAGTCATGAGTTATACAAGTTTAAAAATCTCAATGACAGGTTTGGAAAACTGTAATCTCACACAAATGTGAGTTGTACAAAAACTCGAACGTCTTATCTTGCAGGTTTACAATTTATGACTTCAATTAAGCACCCAACTTAATACAATGTACTATGCATTAGTATATACCGAAAAGATTTAACGACAATCACGATATTGAAAACATTACACGATGACAAAAAGTCTCACCTTATTCAGGTAGAGATTTGAATTCGAGTACTACATTCTCGATCGATCGGACATGGTATCGTCTCGGCTACTCGTGGTATTATGCCAACACTTTAATACATAAGAAAATTAAAGAGATTTCGAGTGAATGAGCGAAGAATGCAGGCCTTGATCATCACCTTTTATAGCTGACTATTAAGTCAGTCGCGTATCGCGACGACCTCAAAGAAAGGTCATTGAGTAGCGTGATGGCTTTATAGCCTTGTCGAGTTAGCCCCAGCTATGCCACGTAGCCTACACGTAGCATGCAACGTGTCACAACTGTGTAGTCAGCTGGTCGCATATCACATTGGGTCAACTGAGTACATGTTGCGTAACACAATGGCCACCAATGTGTCACGATGAGGCTTTTAACCATCCGTCGTGTAGCGCGATTTGAATAAAAAAAATTATTTTCCACAAAAATATTAAGGCGGCTCGCGGTGATGCAAATGTGTGAAGTGCGCCACATTACGCCCAAGCCCATCGGGTGCGAAGTATGTCTTGTCATGCGCAAATATAATCTTGTGCGCTCTCCTCCTTATAAGAAGTTCACAAGTTTATCTTTCTAGCAATGTGGGACAAGTCATTTATCTATTTCTTCAATGTGGGGCGAACCCACTTTTTCATATTCTTAACACAAACTTTTGAATTTTTATAGGGTTCGGAGTCTTCTTCAAAAGGTACGCACTTTTAATAGTCTAACTATAACATGAGGATTTTGGTATGATTTTCATGTAAAATGCAGGTTGTAAATAGAGTTTATTCTATTTCAAAGATAATGTAGCTGAATTAGCAAGCTCTAAAGTTTTGAGCATAGAAATGTTGAACACTATAAAGCGAGAAAGTATTCAAAAATTTAATGCAAGTAGTTGATCTCATTCTTGTCGATCGGTTAAAGGAAAAAATAATGAGCTTTTAGTACATTTGTTGGAAATGGACATGGATATGAATAAAAGGGCGGCGTAACGCTACGCTCTACCTGGCGTAGCTTACGCCGAAGATCAAAATTTGATTAATTTTTACAATTTCTTATTTAGCTTTGTACTCACTATATTGCATTAACGCACTAACAAATTTAACGTGTTTTGGCACTAGGTAAAGTTCAACAGTGAAGTGGCTCTACGTCAAGGTCTCGGAAAACTTGAATAGTGTTTTTGGTTAAAAAAGTATTTTGTTAACTAAACATGTTTTATAAACTTTTTATGTTAACCTATTTTAGGGTATTACAATGTACTTGATTATAACTGGATATCTAAGAAAATAATTTTGTTGTATGTTTATCCATGTTAAACTTTTGGTTTAAATAACTTTTGGAAAATTATTGGTACGTTCTTGGGTTAAACTTGTTTAACTTGTAATTTGGGGCCAAGTTTACGCTGTGTTATTTATGCAAATTGTTAGGGAGTTACAGACAC
Organism: Bidens hawaiensis; assembly: GCF_021521415.1. Lineage (NCBI taxonomy): Eukaryota > Viridiplantae > Streptophyta > Magnoliopsida > Asterales > Asteraceae > Bidens > Bidens hawaiensis. Next base: position 39,064 of record NW_027498311.1, on the reverse strand, counting down.
AATAGCAATTGATCATCGATTGAATGTCTGTGCAACAAGTCCCAAGAAAATCAAGGAGAAAAGAGGCCCCTACTTATATGGTGAATTTTAAACCATAATCATAGAATTTGTAATATTCGTTATTTTTCAAACCTATAACCTGACTCATTATTTGTCTTTTGTCTCTTTTATTATTCGAACGTTTGTTGTTAAATATGATCTCGCTTTCGTTTTAATTTATTTATTTCTTTTATTTAATTATTTATTAATAATATTATGAATCATGTGCCATAGAGTAATAGTGAGTGCTTTCACATTTTTGTGCAACGTCTCACCGACTACCTTCCAATATCGACATCATGAACATGAATTATACTAATTTTTTAAATCAATAATAATAATATAACTCAATTTCTCATCAAATATATTTTCCTTAAATAACTATGACCATTTTAAAAGATCGTTTACCAGAAAACCAAACGTCTAATGCATCTACGATCAAACTATTCAACACTAGGGACCCATATGGCATTTCTTAAACACTACCCATCAAAATTTCATAATTGTGATTGGCGAGGGGGTGGGTGGGGGTGGGGGGGAGGCAACTGTTGATGGCATTTGTGTGGGGAAGGGGAAAGAAACCTTAAAACTTTTGTTTCCCTACTTGGACACCTCCATTGGTCACTTTAAATACAACCCTCTTGTTCCCCTCATTCCCAACACCTTTAGCTAAAGCTTTTAACAAGAAAAACCCAGCCCTAATAACCTCTAAATGTCATGAATGTCCAGCCCCCATAAGCAAGGATAAATCACTAAAAGCTAGAGCAAGAAAAAGCAAACCGAAGTAGCACCGTTTTCCATTCCTATTTATTTTCTCTCTTTTCAATAAATATTTTTTCATAACTTTAATTACTAACCTATAATGCTAACAAAACAAGCTACCTCAAGCTCTGTTGAAAAAGTTTTCTAAACAAAAGTTATAAAGGATAGATTGAACTACTTGATGGAAAAGTTTTGTAGCATTTAGAGGTCGCTTTATACCCTTAAAAAGTGTATAAACATCAACACAGCAATCTTTCCAAATCTGACTTGTTGCGAATCAAGTAATCATAAACTCTAACTTTCAGTTCTTGGTCTTTTCTAACTATCTAACATCTCTAAAAAAATAAGTGATCCTAAAACGACTCTATTTGATTCTTTAGTGTATCATATTTATACCATTGATCACTCGAGAACTCTCCACCTTTAAAGGTTAGGTTATATACCCCTTTTTTTCCTATCTTTTATATTTTGGGGTAGCATGTATACCTTATTCACCTTTACTCATGCTTTATTACCACGTTTATTCAAAACATAATTCAATATATGTTTATGTGTGATTATTGTATGCTTTATGATTATGCCCTATGTGCTTAAATGTTAATTTTATGTTTGGTGGTTGGTATCTTATCCTCATCTATTCTCATCTAGTATGATCATAAATTTACCCAAGTATATTGATTTGTATCAATAGAACGGGTCCATATCTATTTAGTTGTTTACATTTTCATAAGATTTGTAATGCTCACCATTTGCATATGAATTGTGATTTACCTATATATATATATATATAACTAAAACTTATGTATTCTCACCAACATTCGTATTGACAAACTCTATTTTTATACATGCTATATGTACAAGTAATTGATATTGTTCAAGATCATAGATATTAGTTTTACCATAGGATATTTATTAAAATACAATGTATTTGTTTTGTTTATTTAATTTGTGTACATGTTAATATCAATGAGTTTAATAATTATTATCGATTTAATTAGTGTCTTTTGAGCTACTGTTCAATCAATATGTTACGCCCCGGCATGTCCCGCCGCCTTTGGTCGGGTTGTGACAAATTGGTATCAGAGCCGAAGTCTATAAGATATGTGGTTAGATTTACTGACCTAGTAGCATGCTTAGGGTCCCTATATGTGATATGTCTTTACGTGTCCGCACCCTGAATTATATTATTGATTGAAGTAGCTTAAATATTATTTAATGATTTGATATTATTCTTGTACACAAAAGCACACACAACTCTGAGGCTATGCCTCACTCTTAATATCATTTTCAAAACCCTAGATGTGATTTTAAATTGGGAAATTCCTTAAGAATTCCCACCATTTTACTCTCCTCTCCTTGAGGATGATTCGTGTGACAGATATGTAGTAATTGTAAGGGGGATGCACTTGTTCTCCGAACCCTTGCCACTAAGGCCTGCGAGCCTAAGGAAAACCAATGGGCATAAATCTCAATCAATCGTGAGACCCAGTTGCTTTCCTAGAGGGTTCGGCGAGGGTATGAAACTTATTAAGCCAAAACATATCACACCAAACGTCCACGAATCTACTAATATCATTGTATCAAACTTGGTCATGTGACGGCGACACCCTTAAATCATAACCGAATTAACGGTTATACGTGACTAAAATCGGTTCTTCCTTATGATGTTTTAGTTGAAAGAATTGGTGGGAAAAGCCATGGTGATACATGGATACCCCAGTCATTCACCTCAACGCCCTCATCTCGACTTAAGTTTTATTACTTTATTTAATTATTTTCATACTCCAAGTTAAGCTTGATAAAATTTTCATTTTGTACCCTCATTAATTTTCACAAAACTCGAAATTTCACATAGTTATACAATTTATCCCAAAACTTAATAAATTTTCACATTTCGTCCTTGTATGTCTTCTTTCCGCTTCATCCTATAATAGTCGCACCGGCAACTCTGGCCATAGCATTTCATCCCGCATTGCTAAGGGAATCGTGGAAGCCCTCCCAACAATCATCTCTCAACTCCAAACCATGAACGCTGCTGCCACACCCGTAAATCCAAACCCAACTGCTTGCTCCTTCAAGCAATTCACAAATGCTAACCCAACCGATTACGTTAGAACTGAGGGTGCTACCACCCTCCTTCAATGGTTCGAACATATGGAAAGTGTGTTTCTCCATTGTGCGTGTCCGGAAGATAAAAAGACCACCTACGCCTGAAGCGTCTTCAAATTGAGTTCCCTCACTTTGTGGAATGGTAAAAAGTACTCTCTTAGGGCTGAGGTTCCCTTGGCTTTGCCCTGGGACGATCTCAAGAAGCTCATTCTAGAAAGGTTCTGCCCAAAATATGAACTCCAAGAGTTGTAAGATGAGTTTTGGAACTTGAAGCAAGAAGGTGGTGATAATACCACTTACAATGATCCGTTCCATGAATTAAGTCTTCTCATCCCGCATATGGTTACTCCTTTGGAGCGGGCCATTGATAAATACATCTCGAGTTTGCCTATGCAAATCCAAGATTTTGTCCTGAGCCGTGACCCGAAAATCCTTCATGATGCCATCACTTTAGCCGGTACCCTCACCAAGAACCACGTTAAGGCCGGTAGCTTGACATAGAAAAGTTCCAAGAATAACAATGATAAACCTTCACCTAAGCCCACTAAAGAATCCAAGACCGAATCCTCCAAGCCCGAAGCCTCCAAGCACAACAACAACAACTCATCACATTACCGCAACAACAAAAGAAAGTCCAATTCCCAAAACTATGTCTTGGCCCATTCACAAGCCCAACCTACCAAGAAGCCCTACACATGACCCCACCCTTTATGTGAAACATGTAAATTCCACCATTCGCCTAACCTCAAGTGTCGTCAATGCACCCATTGCGGTCGTTTTGGTCACCTCTTTACCACATGCCGTGAACTCAACCAACCCATGATTAAACCATTTAGCACACCTCTTACCCAACCCCAAACTTTACCTTATGCTCAATTGTTTCCTCAAGCACCCCTCAACTATTAGTGCTTGTTACAATTGTGGAGACCCGCCATTATCACAAATCAAGCCCAAGACTCTCACACATGAACCAAATTCAATCCTACCCAACCCAAGCCACTCAATATCAAGCTTACCAAGCCCAAGTCTATCCAACCCATGTCACCCAATCGCAATTCAACCAAGCCCAAGTGAATCAACTTCAGCCAATCCATGCACAACCCATTCAAGCAATTCAAGCCCCACCTATACAAACTATCCAAACCAACCAAAACCCAATTAACCAAACTCAACCTAACCAAGCTACTCAAGTTACTCAAGGACATGCTTGTTACATCAGCGGTTCCCAAGTTTAAGCTTCACCCGTCAAGGACATGCTACGCAATAGACGTTTATTTTATCTAGTTTTTTTCATTTAAATTTAATGTAATGACTTAATTTATATTCAAGTTTCGCTATGAATGAGAAACATGGTTTGTTATAATTGAATTCAATTTCTCAACTATTTCTTTGATTGCATTATTTATTATTACGCAATTTATTATCGCAATTCAAGTGACCTATAATAGGTTATTTACCGGACTATGCATGGTGAGGTGCATGTTACCATATTTGTAAAATGAACTACTTAAACATTTTGTTTTTAGAAATTGGGACTATGAACATGTGTTGTACATAGTTATGTAATAGGAGTCATATGTGTAAATTTTATTTCGATATTTTAATACATGGCTACCCAAATTTTCCAAAACTCACTTTCTCATCTTATCCGATTTACAATCTTGATTTCAAGTCTCACCTACAATTATATTTTTAGTCATGTGATTTGTTTGTTGGGTGAACCTAATTATTTTTTCATGAATTTTGTCATCATCTCAAGTATTTCTATACATCAAATGTGTAAGTTACTTATTTAATTTCAAAATTTCCTCTATCTATTATTTCGTTTAATTGTTATTACTTTCAATGGTTAACTTCAGCAACTTCGTTATATTTTTTTTCCAAGTTCATTAATTAGTTATTTATTGTTGAGTCAAAGATTTGACCAAAGTGAGATATATGGAAGATTGGAATCTTCTCAACCTCCTCAGAATTCGCTAAGTATGGATCCGGGCACACCTTAGACCTCCGAGCAAGCTTTTACTTAGCCGGGTACGATATTTTTTCTATCGGGCAAGGTTATCTTCAAGAAGTCTTCTTTAGTGGATATCCGAGCAGGGTTTGCAAATTAGTGCATTGCCAGGCAAGGTTCACTAGTTTATGTAAATACGGGCAAGGTTCACTTTATCAAGCAAGTATGTTCTTCATAGCCAAGTAAAGTTCACTCCCGAGTAAGCTTTTGGCTAACCAAGTCTATGAAGTCAAGTGATTAAAAGACCCTGCAAGGTATTCATTAATAATAGTGGTCCAAGCAAGCTTGATGATTTAATGGAATATCTTTAAGTAATATCGGGCAAGGTTCAACTCTAGCAAGGAACAGTACTGCCGAGTACACTTTGCTAATAAGTTATTTTCTAGCAAGGAGTTGAAATGGACCATTGAAGAACAAGGTTGCTCGTAAGGGTTTGTCGGGCAAAGTCTGGCAAAGTCAAGAAGATTGAAGTCTACCCGGTGAGTATTTTACTTGGTAAAATACTCTTCAAGTAAAGTCTACCCGGAAACTGATTCCGAGTACACTTCTATGTTACCGAGTCCTGAAGGATGGCAGAGTACACAGCCAACTCGGAAAATGAATATTGTTACAAAGCCTACCCGGAAGACTTGTTTTACACTTAGAATATTTCTGATTATGTAATTTGAATATTTATTTACGTTTGGGGTTTCTAGAATGAATGACAGCTGTAAAGGAGGTGTCAGGCCTATAAAAGGAATAAATTAGGAATAATTTGAATATGTATTTATTGAGTGTGTCGGCTGTCTTAGAATAGTACGGATAAACTTTCCCTCAAGAAACCCTAAATCGATTACCCTTTGTATGATGAATGTTATATAAATGGAAATCTTTTGAGTGAATCCTGAGTGTGTTAGTTACCTTTGATTATTAATTGCAACTACCCTGTTTGTTATTGATTCCGGCTTTAACAAACGGTAATCTTTCTAGTTATAGCAACCCGTCATTAACTCCCTTGTCGACACATCTATTTGTGTGAGTTATGACATGATTTGAGTAAGATCCAGCTGAAATCGGGGACCTGACAAGTGGTATCAGAGCTTGATGCTGCTATTTTGGAAAGATTGTTGCTGATTGAGGATTTGAAGAAAGATGACGTAAGCAGACCACTGTTCCATTGAAAAGTGACGTCAGAAGCTCTGTTCTTCATTTTTCTTCCAGATCTACAATCATTTGGTGTTTTCTCTTCCTTATTTTGATTAAAGTTTTAATTTTTATATATAAATCTTGTTCTAATCGCATCAGACACCTCAGATCTGAACAATCGGTTTTCAGATCTAAATATTTTTGAAATATGTTTTTACAAAGAAACTGTTTTTGATTTCTCAAAATGTCTGGTTATGAAGAACAAGAAGTGTCTACTAACAAGATTCCAAGATTGTATGGACAGGAAAATTTCACTAAATGGAAAGTCTTGTTTGAAGCAGCCGTTTGCTATAATGATGTTGATATGTGGAACTCTATCAAGAATGGTCCACAAGGCACTGTTGAGGAAGGTGCAAATCCAGCTGCAACTGCGGCTGTTAGAGAAAGAATGAGAAAGATAGATGAAAAAGCTTTAGCAATGTTGAAATTAGGTCTGTCTTGGGAGATACTTACCAAGGTTGCATATCATCCCACTGCAAAGTCAATGTATGATGCAATACTTGAAATGTTTGAGGGAAATGTTGAGCTCAAAAACATCAAGAAGTAGAGACTGAAGCAGCAGCTAGAAAGATTTAAGTATAAAGATGGAGAAAGGTTGAAGTCTATCCTTGAAAGGTTTTTAGGAATAGTGAATGATCTCAGAACCACTGACTATGTCATGACTGACCTTGACTTGAATACAAAGTTGCTTAACTCAATGCCAAAGGAATGGTACACTGCTTGCAAGTTCATCCTTACAGAACACAACTACAAAGATTTGAAATTGGATGATGTAGTGTGCTTACTTCAAGCAGCAGAGATAGAGATGATAGAGAATGAGATGATCAAGGAGGAAAGACCCTGCTTCAATGTTTCAAATGCATTGATACCACCTATGGGTAATTTGATCACCATGAATCAACAGCAAATTCCTATTATTGAAGAACCAGTTGAGCATAGCACTGACACTCCAAAATCTTTTGTTGGTGGTAGCACAAGTAATCTTGGTAACCAACAAAGTTTCAATGTGCAACTGATTGATGACACTATTTCTGCCTCAATGGCAAATGGGAATGTACCTCATACTAGTGGTGGAAATGGTCAAGGCAGTGATACACAGGCCTTGCTTTCAATGTTTACAGAGTCATATAATGCATTTGTTGCAAAGAACTTAATTCACACTAGTGTAGTGCAAGATGATCTTGAACAGATAGATGCTGATGACTTGGAGGACATGAATTTGAAGTGGCAGGCAGCCATGTTGGCTCTTAGAAGCAAGAGGCTTTACAACATGACTGGTAGGTCACTCCTATCAGGGCCTAATGAAAGAATTGGTTTTGATAAGTCAAAAGCCATTTGCTATAATTGTCAACAGTCTGGTCATTTTGCAAGAGAATGTAACATGCCAAGAAACTTCACCAAGAAATCAGCAACCTCAATATCAACAGCAGCCTCAATACCAGCAGAGACCCAACACCAACAACTTCAACAACAACTTTAACAACAATCCCAACAACAACTATAATCCCAACTTCAACAACTTCCAACCTCAAATGAACAATCATGATCACGGAGTGCCTCAGAATCAAGGTTTTCAGAGAAACAAAAACCAAAACCTTTAAAATGTTCCAAACAACACTGTTCCACTCAACCAAAACCAGATAAGAAATCAAGGAAATGTTGCTGTAACAACACAGCATGAAGGTAACTTTGATTGGAGCAATCATGAAGAAGACATTGCAGATGATATCAAGAAAGCTAATGTGGCATTCATGGCCATAATTGAGAAAGAAGCTGGATCATCATCTCAGGTACACTCTGCTCCTACTATTGATTTAAATGAAGTTATCAATGATTTGAAAATGAAAGTAGGCAAGCCGGAAAGTGAGGGTTTTAAGAAACAAAGTATTATTAATACATATGAGGCAAGTGAACTAGTGAGTGAAGAAAGAATGAAAAGTTTGGAAGAAGACTGTGTAAACAGTTATAGAGCTCAGAAAAGATTTACAACTGAAATAGATGGGTTGAAGAAAATGATTATAGAAGAGAAGGTGCAGAACACAAAACTGCAAGCTGATAAGTACAAAGCAGTACCACCACCCTTCAACAACAACTTTATGCCAAAAGTTGATAAAGAGAAAAGAAATGCTTATCTACAACAATTCAAAGATGTTTTTCAAGACAAAGAAGAACTTGTGGATTTGTATAAGAATGTTGAGGTGAGTGAAGAAGGAGAGTTTGTTGTGAAGAAAGATTTGAAAGAAGAAAAGTCAATTGGAGTTCAAGTCTCTGAAGATGACTTTGGCTCTGATGATTTGAACCAAGATGACTTGAGTGATTTGAGTGATCAAATCACTGATGAGGAAATCAAAGCTGCTGATAGAGGAAGAAAATTCATGAAACCAGAATTTATTGACAAACTTCCAATGTATCCACCTGTCACATCAAGAATGAAGAAACAGAATGAAAGAACAAAGAGAGAACATGTATCCTTTGATATATGTGAAAAGAAGAAGGTAAATTACAATGTTGTGAGGCCTCCAAGCCAAGCAGTATTGGAAAGGATAGAGCAGAACAACAAGAAAAGAGCAAAAGAAATTGTGGATGTTGGAAACTTTATCCCTATTTATCCTATTTTCACTAATCATGAAGTCCTTGATATTGGAGAAGTGGAAACAATGGAAGAATATGAGAAGAGACAATCAAGACATAGAGAGAATCAAGATGAAGAACCACTGAATATGCAAAAAATTGTGTTTGTGAAGAGCAAAACTGAAAGACAAGACATCAAGATTGAGGAGTTTGTCCCTTTCTCAATCAACTTTGATAGTCTAAAGAATCAGAAGACCATTGGAGTCAAAGAACCCAGACCAAGTGAAGATTCAAGAAGGAAAAGGAACATGAAAAATACAAAGGAAAGGTTTGGTGCAAAAAGTGTGATGAGTATGGTCATCATACAGACTCCTGTAATGAAAGATTCAAATTTAAGCCTTTTCATGTCCCAGATGAAACAAAGTATGGACAAGACTTTGTTGTGTACAAGAAAAAATATGATGAATACCTGGGAAAGGAAAAAGTTTGTGAAAAGGAAGTTCTGAAGAAAGAAACCCAAAAGCCTCCAATGAAAGCAAAGAAACTTGTTGCTCAAAGGAGTAAATCTCCTGTAAAGTATGAGAGAAAGGTTAAACAGAACTCTCAACCCTTGAGAATAATCCCTAAAAAGGATACTCAATCTGTCAAATCTGATAGTTCTCTAGGATCATCAAGCAGTGAGAAGACAAGAAGAAGAGATTCATTTTCTAGGAAGAAACCAACAGAACTTACTGGTGATGAAAAGTTTATGATGAAACATGGATTTGAACCTGAAGGATTTCTTTGGAAACCTAAGGCTGAAACTAAGGTTGAGACAGTTCCTGATGTGAGAGATTACTCTGAAAAGAAAGACTATGTAGTAAAGGAGTGTGTCACTGCATCAGAAGACTGTCTAGGCTCAACATCATTTGTTAAAAATCCAAGAGAGTGTGGTTATGAAACAGACAATTCAGACAATATAGAAGTCACTCATGAAGATCCTGAACTAACAACACTCACTTCCCAAGCTGCCTCTGAAACTGAATACGATGATTTGCATGTTGATCTAGCTTGCACTTCATCACTCAACTAATCAAACTCTTTCTTTTGTGCAGGAACAGTCCACTCCTCTGAATGACATATGGTATATGGATAGTGGATGTTATAGGCACATGACTTGTGACAAGAGATCTCTTGTCAATTATGAAGAAAAGTTTAAAGGTCCTGTAGCTTTTGGTAGTGATGAAAATGGTAGAAAAATTGTTGGAAAAAGAATCTTAACAAATGGAAGAGTCTCATTTGATAATGTGCTTCATGTTGAGGGTCTTCAGTATAACCTACTAAGTATTTCACAAATGTGTGATAAGGGTTACAAAGTCAGTTTTGATGATTCCCACTATTTCATTCTAAAACCTGAATTTGTAATTCCTCCTGAAATGATTATGATGATGGCACCAAGAAATGTCAACTTATATGAATTGAATATGAAAGAAGCTGTTTCAAGAAGGGGTGCATGTTTTGTGTCCAAAGCCACTGGAAATGAGTCAAAATTGTGGCATAAGAAACTTTGTCATGTGAACCTAAAGAACATGAATAGACTTGTCAAAGGTGAGCATGTAATAGGCTTACCAACAGGAGAGTTCAAACTGGAAGATCATTGTAGTTCATGCCAAAAGGGAAAACAACACAAATCTACTCATAAGCCAAAGCTCATCAACTCAATTGATCAAGTACTTGAATTACTTCACATGGATCTCTTTGGTCCTATGAGTGTGCCAAGTATAGGAAAGAAAAGATATTTTCTTGTGATCATTGATGACTATTAAAGATATACTTGGGTTTATTTCCTAAGTACCAAGGATGAGACTGCAGAGTTGATTAAGGGTTGTGTAACAATGATTGAGAACAAATTGAATAAGAAGGTTAAAATGATGAGAAGTGACAATGGTACTGAGTTCAAGAATGGAGTTATGCAAGAATTTTGTATAGCAAAAGGAATCATTCAACAATTCTCAGCTCCTAGAACTCCTAAACAAAATGGTGTTGCAGAAAGAAGGAATAGAACTTTGATTGTTCTGCAAGAACCATGTTAGTAGATGCTAATTTACCTGTTACCTTTTGGGCTGAAGCCATAAATACAGCCTGCTATGTTCAGAACAGGGTACTTGTCAACAAAAGGCATAACAAGACTCCTCATGAAATATTCCACAACAGAAAGCCTTATATCATGTTTTTCAAGCCCTTTGGATGTAAATGTTTTCTTCTGAACACTAGATATTATTTGAATAAGTTTCAAACAAAATCTCTAGATTGTTTCTTTGTTGGATATTCTACACACTCAAAAGCTTACAGAGTATATGTGAAAGACCATTTGAGTGTTATAGAATCATCTGACATCATCTTTAATGAGAATCAATTCAATACAGTTGATGGTGCATCATGGCTGTTTGATCATGAGAACTAATAAGGTCCTTCAAGATTTATCCTGAAGACTTTGATGAATCTTTCTACAAGACCAGTGTAATTGAAGAGAAAAAGAAGAAAACATTGGACTTGGAAGAATTATGGAAGAAGGTTTCTAGAAAAGAAAAAGAATATACTTTTGTAAAGAATTCCTCAAGTGATAATGTTGATCAAAATCAAGAAGTTAATCAAGAAAACAATCACAATCCTGAACATGATCTTACTGAGAACAATCAAGACAATCAAGATGAACAGAATGATCAAGTTCAGAATGAGTGAGACACAAGTAACATATTGAATGAAGGAGAACCTGCAACTACTACAAGATTTCAAGATCTATTTAAGAGACTGAATTTAGATAACAATGGTGCATCTACTTCAAGACAACATAATGATGAAGCACCAGAATTTCATGATGCAGAAACTGATTTGATCATTGAAGAACCAGATCTCAATGAAACAAATCTTGACACAAATCTGTCTACAGCTATGATTGTACAAACTCCTTATGTGGAAAAGAATCATCCTTCTGAAAACATCATTGGATATTTGTATGAAAGAGTAACAAGAAGTCATTCTGAAATTGCAAACATCTGTCTTTACTCCTGTTTTCTATCCCAAATAGAGCCAAAGAACATTGCTCAAGCACTAAAGGACAATAGTTGGGTGGAAGAAATGCAGGAGGAACTGGCACACTTCAGAGATCTACATGTGTGGGATCTTGTTGATAAGCCAATAGACAGATATGCAATAGGTACCAAATGGGTTTTTAGAAACAAAAGGGATGAGAGGGGTTTGGTGATTAAGAACAAAGCTAGACTTGTGGCACTGGGATGTCTTCAAGAAGAAGGAATAGACTTTGAGGAGGTATTTGCACCTGTGGAAAGACTTGAAGCTATCAGGATCTTTCTTGCATATGCTGCCTCAAAGAACATTAAAGTGTTCCAGCTTGATGTTAAGTCTGCATTTCTGAATGGAAAGATTGATGAAGAAGTGTATATAGCTCAACCTCCAGGTTTTGAGGATCCTTTGTATCCAAACATGGTGTATAAGTTAAACAAAGCCCTATATGGATTGCATTAAGCTCCTAGAGCTTGGTATGATGAGCTGTCAAATCATCTTCTTGAAAATGGTTTTAAAGAGGAGCCATTGACAAGACACTCGTCTACAAAAGAAAGGGATCAGACTTACTTCTGTTACAAGTGTATGTGGATGACATCATCTTTGGATCTACAAATGAACAAATGTGCATGGAGTTTGAAGGGGTAATGAAGTCCAAGTACAACATGAGCTCTATGGGAGAAATGAACTTCTTTCTTGGATTGCAAGTTCAATTGAAAGCTGAAGGGATCTTCATTCACCAAACAAAATATGTACACAACATCTTGAACAAATTCAACTGTCATGAGTACAAAACTTCTTCAACTCCAATGGACACCAAAGAAAAGATGATTGCAGATGAAAAGGGGGAGCCTGTGGATGAACATGAATATAGAGCCAAAATTGGATCTCTGATGTATCTGACTGCAACAAGACCAGATATCATGTTTGCTGTGTGTGTGTGTGCAAGATTCCAGTCAAGTCCAAATGTCTCCCACATGAATGCTGTTTAAAAAATGTTCAGATATTTGAAGGGATGACCAGACTTAGGAATTTGGTACCCAAAGAACCAATCTTTTGATATGATTGCCTACACAGATGGTGATTATGATGGTTGTAACATGAGCAGAAAGTCAACCTCAGGAGGATGTCAATTTTTGGTTGAAAGGCTAGTGTCATGGCAATGCAAGAAGCAGACTACTGTCTCAATCTCCACTGCAGAAGTTGAATATGTTGCTGCATCTGCCTGCTGTACACAAGTTATATGGATTCAAAATCAGATGCTGGACTATGGTTTGATTTTTTTGAACACCCCTATTCTTATTGACAATACTGCTGCATATTTTACTGTTAAGAATCCAGTTCAACATTCTAAAACTAAGAACATTGAAATCAGACATCACTTCATCAAAGATTGCAGTGAAAAAGGGGGTTTAATTGAAATGCAAAGAGTTGATACAAGTGACAATTTGGCTGACCTATTCACAAAACCACTTGATAGAACCAGGTTCAACTTTCTTCTGAAAGCCCTGAGAATGATCAACTCTGATGAAATCTGATTAAGGATGTGTGCCTAGTTGTGTACCTCTATGTGCTAACTGATTATTTTATTAGAGGTCTCATAAACTGAATGTTATGTGAATATGCTTGAGTATGATACTGATTATGTTGCTTGATATGTTAACTATTATGTGTTTTAGCTGATTATATGTGGAAAGTTTGACATGATTGACTTGATTATATGTGCAAAGTTTATCAGTTGATATGCATTTGTGATGTTAGGATGAGTGTTACTCTTATGAATCACTTGTAAAATGTAAGCCTATCTGACATCACTACTTAATTTCTTGAATATGTGCTTTATCTGATCATTTGATGTTATTAGGATAGAATAGACCATGAATGTTAGTACCGTCTATTTATCTTGATGAAATTATGTTTGATTAAGATTTGATTATATGTGACAACTGTTTGTGTTTTGTCAAAATTAAGTGATAAAAAGATTTGTTCTAATGAATTTTCCATAAAGACTTTATTTTGGTCAAAACATGAACAAGTTGATTAATGGTGAAGAGATATGATAAGATTATTCAGTTCAAGCTTTAATGAAGCTTAAAAGAAGGATTTTTAATGAAAAGACTCAAGTAGTTCTTTTTGCTGAAAATTGAGTCATTTGCTCAGTTGGAAGGACATGCACTTGTGTATGTTTGGTCCTTAAATCTCTACAGATTCAAAGGATAGCCATTGACCTGAAAAACTGAATGCACTTGGGGCAATTATGACTTGTTTCTTGTTCCTTCACTTAAAACTATGTCAATAGCTCTGACTTTGAAAGGACATATATTCACATGTATGTTTGGTCCTGTTGACCACTTTTAGTCAAACAGGATAGCCATTTACCTGCCAATGAAGAGATATTGGGGTGAATGAATATTAAACTGTTTTTATTTGGGAAATGATAGTACATTGACTGCTTAGCCAATCATATGGATTTAATAGGCTAAAAAGACCTTAGTATAGTCATTTACATGTATGGCTGCTTTCCCATGATGATGTAAAATCTAAGGTGATATAAACATAATGAACATGCTAATCTTTATGTGGAGATACATAGTTGTCTTTGTATGTCTCAAGATAAATCTCTCCAAATGATAGGCAGAAAAGTGATTACCCAGTCATACACAAGTCTTTTGTTATTTGGTCAACCCAAAATGAAACATCTTTAAATATGACAAAGAACATGTGTTAGAAAATTTGAGAAAATATCAAAAACAAGGGGAAGAATGAATAAATCAACCAAAAGTTGATAAGTGTTTTAAATATTATATCAAACAAGAGGGTTACAACAAGAACTACAAAGATGTTGACAAAATATGTCTCATCTTGAATGAAAGGCCTGTTAGTTAAACTGTAAGTCCAACGTTTAACCTCTATATATGTTTGAAAATAAAAAAAAAATACAAAAAGATCCAATAAGTTCTGTCATACAAAAACAATTTTTGACCAAATACAGGAAGTTGGAGTCAAATTGGGGTGATCTGGGGAAAGCCAAATAAGCTTTGAGAAGAGATATGAGGCATCATAGCACAGTGTTGACCATTAATGCATTAAGCTCTTAAATTGAACCTTAATCATATCACCAAAGAGATGAAATTCATGCTAAGTTAATACCTGCTGTTAACCTATCTATGTTGTCATAATAATGCTGAGAATGAAGTATTGAGAAAGCTACTTAGTCAATATGATCCCATTATTGAGATCTTTTCAGAAAATAGAAGAAACTGTTTTGAAGAGAAATACAACTGAAATTTGATCTCTAAATGCACCATTTGCTCTTAAACTATGATCTTTAATGAAAAATATATTTTGAAAAGTGGTTTAAGTCAAAAAGTGTTGCATTTTGCCTTTAATAGGCTGAATATGTTAGTTCGGGTAAGGTTTGATGTTTTATAACCTTTCCGGGCACAAAACAGTTGAATATGTTTGAATATGTATATTCGGGTAAGGTTTAATGCTTTATGACCTTTCCGGGCAAGCTTAGTCATTTTTAGCTAAGTTTATGATTTTCGGGCATGCTTTGAAGTGTTTACACTTTCCGGGTAGAGTACACTGTTGTACCAATTTCCCGAGCAAGCTTGAAGTCTTGAGTTGAATATGTGTTATAGCTAGCTTTTAACAAGAAATTATTGTTTCGGGCAAGCTTTGCATTTAATATGCTGATTTTTATTCCAAGCAAACTTTGTGAACTTCGTTCAGTACACCAAGTAAGCTTTCTGGTTTGTGTGAATATGTTGTTAGGAAAGGTTGATAACCCTTCCAGGCACACTAAGATACTATTATTTAAGTTTGTCATTTTCGGGTATGGTTTGATATGATGAAATCTCTCGAGTAGACTAATCTGTTCAGTTTAGTTCTCAGGCATACCTGATGATTGAATATATGTATCCTAGTAAGCTTAGTGCTAACTTAGGATCTTCGGGCAAGTTCTTTGAAATTTTAGACTATAGCACACTTAAATGTTTATGTTTTAATTTCATTCCTAGCATGCTCTGTGTTGTTTGTGTTTATGATTTCTTTGAAATTATAAGTGTTTCCGAGAAAATTTTGTTTTCCGGGCACACTTTATATTTCGGTTACACTTTTGTTCCCTTAATATACTTGATTTTCAAAACTTGACTTTCCGATTACACTGTCTGCTAGAAGTCCTTTTCGGGCACACTTCGTACTATAGGAAGGTTATTCGGGTATACTTGGCATAAGAATGTTGTTCGGGCACAGTATTCATTAGAAAGATTTCTCGGGCACCCTATGCTTCCAAGTATGCTTGATTGAATACGTTTCTTAGTATGCTTGTTTGAATATGATTCTTATTTTGATAGGGTTTATGCTAGATTAAGTCATTTAATTTAAATTCAAGAAATTTATACGGGGATCTTAATTGATTCCTAGTAAGGATGTTTATTTGATATTTTATACTTGATTATTTGCCTTGCGATTAATCTCTAAGAAATCTGGTATTTCGGGTAAGCTTTCTTCAATAGTTTCTTGACTTTAAATTACTTAGCTTGACCAAGCAAGGTTTGTGAGAAGAATGGTTCGGGCAGACTTTGTAAATCAAATAATGAAATTTTATCAAGAAAGGTTTGATGTTTTATTTCAATCGGGTAAGCTTTGTGTAAGTGGAAGTATACCGAGTAGACTTTGCAAAGATTTACTTTTCCGAGTAAGGTTTGCGAAACCTAAAATGATAAAGAGTTATATGTTTTATAAATGATTTTAATATATATCAAGTGGATAATGTTACTGTTTGACAGCTAATAACTCACTAAATGACAAAAAGCATTTAAAACCCACTTTCAAAAGGTATATAAGAGGGAGTTAGGCAAAATTTTTCAACATTACTTTTCCCTCTCTCTCCTTCCACTGCAACTGCTTACTCACAAAGAAACCTAAACCGACTTATCGCATTCATCTTTAATCCAAACCCTAACTTGAATTAGCCCTCTAATTCCGACTCGGTAAGCAATAATAATGCGTTTTCCGATCACGATTAGACTATAATGGGCTATGATTATGTATTTGATTACTAATATTCTGTTTATGTGTTTAGGTTATAAATTTGTCAAAGAACAGGTTCTTAATGATATTTCTCTCTTTCTTCTTCATTTTTATACCTTGAAATTACTTAAAGTACTGAACTTTATGACTAATTTCATTTTTAATATGTTTGATTATGTTGTTCAGATATGACAGAAGAAGAAGAACAACCCAAATACTTCTTTGAGAAGAAGCATAATATGTGTGCACTATTGCAAGTCACACCTGACAACGAGCCAATGGAGAGAATGATTACATGGATGGCTCGATCAAATGTCATATTTGCTTTTACAGAATGGCCAATAATCTACAGAAATCATTCACTAGATTTCTGGAGATCTGCAAGATTTATTGATGACATTAATGGGAAAAGGATTGAAGCATCAGTCGAAAGCCATGAAATTCAAGTGACTGAAAGAATGATTAGAAGATGCTTGCGGTTGAATGATGATGATCATAACCCAATAAACTTCAATACAACACATCTGATGAGAATATTTGAAGAGACGATGGGTTATCAGGGAACCCTACATGATGGACAGTTTCAAAAGGGGATGTTCTCTATGCTGTATAGATTCCTTATTCATCTTGTGATACAGGGGTTTGCTCCAAGAAAAGGATCATGAACTTTGATGAGTCGTGATCTAGCAAATGCCACTGTTGGGATTATATATGACTTTCCATTTAATTTCTCAAAGATGATCTTTGAGAGATTAGTATCAAATTTGAAGAAAGCTGAGGTAGATAGATTTCTGCAGTACCCAAGGTTCCTACAGATAATCTTCAATAGTGAATTACAAGATCTACCCACTATTGACATTACACACCTACTGCAGAATCCTGACACATATAAGAGAATTAAGAATCCGGGTGTTGCCAATAGATTCAATTATGAATTCCATTTGAAATTTTGCCATGGCTGTTGGACCATAACTTGGAGGTGATGCCAGTGCCTGAGTTAAGCTCAGAGGAAGAAGGAGGAGAAGATGTTTCTTGAAGTGATAGTGATGACTCTGATGGAGAGAACAAAGCTGATGATGAAGATGAAAGAGGGGCTGGAGGAGCCATGATTGTTGGTGCATATGATCAGCGGGAGCAACCTGAGCAACTAGAACAACCCATTATTCCAACACCACCACAATCGCCATTACCCATTGACCAACCCATTATACCATCAACACCACAAACTCCACCACACCAAACCACTCAATCCCCACCCCAAACCTTAACCATGAGCCAATGTGAAACATCAACACATATATCCCCAACACCACAATCACCACCACAATCCACTGTACAACCTAAAGTCACAAACCCAGAACAACCTGAACATGAAACATTTTCTACATCACCACCTACAATCTCACACTATGACACAGACCTATTCCTATGAAACTTGGACTTATTGAAAGGAAATGCAGAATTGAAAAAGAGGAATGAGGAGGTAACTATGGAGAATGTCATGTTGTTGGAAAGGTTGTTTAGAGCTGAAATGAGAATTAAATCCCTGGAGCAGGAGGTTGAGAAGACCTCAGTTGCCCCAAAACAGGGGGAGAATGAAAATATGTCACATGACTCTGTGGTAAATGCTGAGACTAAGATGGGAACAGGTGTTGAGAATGTAGACAGTTTGAAATTGATCTTGAATGCTTATGATGATGGTGAGGAGGAGAGTAAGGAGAGGAGAGTTGAAGATGATGAGTATGAAGGTGACAAATCAGATAATGGAGAGCAAGATTATGATTATAATGATGAATGTTGAATGGAGTGAAGAGAATGCTGAGAGGACAGGGAATGAGATTGAAAAGACTAATGATGAAGAGATAGTGACTACCACTGATATGGTCACTAATGTGTTGACTGAAACTCAAACAGATGAAATCATTCAGAGAAGTACTGCTACTGAGGAGCCTATCACTCAAGCTGAACAACTAGAAAGCTCCAAGAGGGTATATGACCCTGAATTAGAAGCACTTGAGAAGGAGATTGATGATTATAGACAATCTGATGATGATGAGGAAGAAGTGCCTAAAAGAATGGATAAAGGCAAAGAAAAAGTTACAGAAGAAGAGCCTATTAAGGCATATCCAGAAAAAGATGTGTCATTTAAAGATGATGATATTGCTGCTGCTGCTGCCTTAAGAGAACAACAGAATATTCTGAGAGAAACAAGGGATAGGGAGATTCTGGCCCAAACCTTGACTCTTGAAGAAATGGCAGAAAAGGAAGCCTTGATAAAACAAGCCAAATTTGCAAAAGAAATCATTGATGATGTGACTGATCAAGAAGTAATTGATGCTTTGATTAAGCTAAAGAGAGTTGAGGAAGCAGACAACTCTCTGGCCATAGTATTGAGCAAATTTGATACAGGAACTTCATCTGAGTCTAAACAGGCTCATGAACCTGAACAAATGCCCCAACAGGAACCTGAAAGGGAACCTGAGAGGCCATCTGGTGAATCTATTGAAGAGATGATGGCAAACATCACCAGAATCAGGATGGAAAGAGATAAAAAATTTGAACAGGTATATGTAAGGAAAAGAAAAGCTGAATCTCATCCTGATGATGATACAAATCCTATCAGGGCGGTACCGTTGCAAACTCTGCAACCAGGAGAAAAGCTGCCTGGTGTTCCTGATGTTCCTTTTACCAGTAATCCAAATTCAGAACATCCATCCTCAGATGAGCCAAAGATAGATGCAGTTAATGTATCAACTGAAGAGGATGATGAAACTGATGATTCTGATGAGAACAATGATGATCAAGGGAAAGGAGGTGAAGCTGTTAATGTTGAGTCCCCACAGGTTGACATGACTGATGAACAGAGGGCTTTTATTGAACAGAGTCTACTTAAAGCTAAACTAAAAAATCCTTTGATTGTAAAATTGAAAGCAATTGGTGTGAAATTTGAAAGCATTGCACAGTTGAGTGATGATGAGTTGGAGAAAAGGCTTGAAGAATAAAATAACAAGATCAAAAGAGTCATGCAACAAAAGAATAGAGATGATCAAAAGTATAGAGAATATCTGAGAAAGCATGGATACTCAGAAAAGGATCTAACACGTTACACATTTGACAAGTTTCAAGATCTCTACAAAAGTGAAAAGGAAAAGGTGATTGAGAAATTTGTCAAGGAAAATGAAGAAGCTGAGAAAATTGAAGCACTGAAGAAAAAGTTTGGAGGTATGTGTGGATACCTGTTAGAGAAGGGGGTGAAGCCTGCAGTAGTTGAAAACTTATCTAAAGAATCAGTGTTGGATCAATACAACAAACTGAAAAGAAAAGAAAAACTCAAAAGATCACAACCTGAACCCTCAACTAAGCAGTCTGAACCATTTGATGAACATCATGCAAAGAAAAGAAGAATTCAATCTTTGAGGGAGAAACAAAAGAAGCAAGTTGAAAAAGAGAAATCAAAAGAAGTACATGCTGATGAAACACCTATCCCAGAGGAATCAAACTCTGAACCAGAAGATGAACGAATAATTCCTTGGGAAAATGCATAAATGATCAATATATTGAGGGTTATAATGTTAAATCAAAGAGGTATGGATGAAGCTTCTTTTAATGCCTTAGAAAAGGAAGACTTGAAAGAATTATTCTATATTCAAAAGGCAGAGTGGGAAAAGGCTCTAAGGGAAGGTGAAAACCCTAGAAGTTTTGTTGATGGAAAGTTTGTGCCTGCAGGATTATCAAACAATCCTGGGTTAGAAAGAATGATGATTCTTCTCAAAGAACTAGCAGGACAGGATGTTGTTGAATTGGCCAACCTCCCACCTGAAATGGTAACTTCAATATACATCAAAACCTTTAACTTGGAGCCTAGCAAACCAAAGAAGTCCATTCCATTCAGGCCTCCAATCTCAAGAAGACATTCATAAGGTGGAAGAGGTGAATCAAGTAGATCTGCACAACAAAGAACAATAAGACCACAATCTGATGTGGATCTTCCAAGAGGACTCTACTATGATTCTGTCACTGAATCTCTGAAGGTAATTGGAAAGCAGATTACTGAGAGACATAGTTGTGAGGAGTGATTTTTATGAATACACTCAAGATCAACTAGAAAGAATGGCCAGACTCAATTTATATGACTACCGAAACAGAAGTAGAATGGCTGGAAGACAAATGAATGATCTGTCAAAATTTTTAAGAGATGAAGCTGCAAAGGGGTTCACATTCCTAAGTAAAAAGAGAAGTTGGAGAATGATTCAACTCCACAGATCAAAGAGAAGAGAAAAATTGAGAAGAATAGACATTGCTGAAAGGGACTATGAGATGAATGTCAGAGATAGAAATCCATTTTCAAATATGAACACATGCATAAGCCTAGAAAGAAGAATGATTCACCCCAACTACACAGTACAAAATAATGGCATCATAGCTGAGATTGAGTATAAAGAAAGTGCTGGTCATTATGTACTAAGAAACTCTGATGGAAAATACTGGGGATAATCAAGGGAGATGAAGACTTAACCTACCTGCATAGTGAAGATTTGATGGATATAAGGGATTTTGTTATTCCAGAAAGTCACATTCATTACCAAATTCTTGATATCTTCAGGCAAAGAGCTGCATCTGTGATAATCAATAGAAGACAAGCCGTACACAATGCAAGGAAGGGCCAAGATTCATATAATAGGCTTTGTTATGTAATGTCTTCGGACAGAATTTTGATTATATAATTTGTTTATGTTTTGTTGAATATGTAATTTGACTTTGATTTGATGTGTATTTTGACTAAGTGTAAGTAACCATAGATATGTTTGGGTCAGCTGAGGTGTTCCAATCTAGGGGGAGATTGTTGAGTCAAAGATTTGACCAAAGTGAGATATATGGAAGATTGGAATCTTCTCAACCTCCTCAAAATTCACTAAGTATGGATCCGGGCATACCTTAGACCTCCGAGCAAGCTTTTACTTAGCCGGGTATGATATTTTGTGTATCGGGCAAGGTTATCTTCAAGAAGTCTTCTTTAGTGGATATCCGAGCAGGGTTTGCAAATTAGTGCATTGCCGAGCAAGGTTCACTAGTTTATGTAAATCCGGGCAAGGTTCACTTTATCAAGCAAGTCTGTTCTTCATAGCCAAGTAAAGTTCACTCCCGAGTAAGCTTTTGGCTAACCAAGTCCATGAAGCCAAGTGATTGGAAGACCGGGCAAGGTATTCATTAATAATAGTGGTCCAAGCAAGCTTGATGATTTAATGGAATATCTTTAAGTAATATCGGGCAAGGTTCAACTCAAGAAAGGAACAGTACTGCCGAGTACACTTTGCTAATAAGTTATTTTCTAGCAATGAGTTGAAATGGACCATTGAAGAACAAGGTTGCTCGTAAGGGTTTGTCAGACAAAGTCTGGCAAAGTCAAGAAGATTGAAGTCTACCCGGTGAGTATTTTACTTAGTAAAATACTCTTCAAGTAAAGTCTACCCGGAAACTGATTCCGAGCACACTTCTATGTTACCAAGTCCTGAAGGATGGTAGAGTACACAGCCTACTCAGAAAATGAATATTATTGCAAAGCCTACCCGGAAGACTTGTTTACACTTAGAATATTTCTGATTATGTAATTTGAATATGTATTTATGTTTGGGGTTTCTAGAAGGAATGACAGCTGTAAAGGAGGTGTCAGGCCTATAACAGGAATAAATTAGGGCACACCTCCTAAGGCAGTCAGACTCATTAATTCAGAGAGAATATTACTAAGTGTGATGGCTGTCTTAGAATAGTACGGATAAACTTTCCCTCAAGAAACCCTAAATCGATTACCCTTTGTACGATGAATGTTATATGAATGGAAATCTTTTGAGTGAATCCTGAGTGTGTTAGTTACCTTTGATTATTAATTGCAACTACCCTGTTTGTTATTGATTCCGTCTTTAACAAACGGTAATCTTTCTAATTATAGCAACCCGTCATTAACTCCCTTGTCGACACATCTATTTTTGTGAGTTATGACATGATTTGAGTAAGATCCAGTTGAAATCGGGGACCTGACATTTATTATCATCAAATTTCACGCATTTACTTAATTTAATTACTCTTGATCAAATATTTTCCATTTAATTATTGATTTAAAAAGTTTTCTTTAACCTTGTTTTCGAACCCACACAACGGGACGGACCATGTGTATCATGTGACGATCTAAATAACTACGAGCGCACGCGTAATTATTGAAATCCTCACATCGGAATGATGGTGAGTACGGTTGTGTGGCATAACTCGTAATCTAGGGTGAGTTTGGGTAATGATACAAATATAAATGTGATAAAGGCATGGTGGATATGCCGCTGGTACATCCTATATATAAGTTTCCTTATCATATTTTTTCATTTGTAGTGTTATTCGGGTCATTCGAAGGTCCGTGTTATTTTTTTCAAAAATAAATAAATAAAAATAAAGAAAATAATTTGACTCTTACTTCTTTCTCTATGTTATGGTTTTTCTTTAATTTCGGGACGAAATTTCCAACAAAGTTGTGAATATTGTAATATTCGTTATTTTTCAAACCCGAAATCCGACCAGTTAAATTTTCTTTTTTCGCATTTATTATTCGAACGTTCGTTATTAAATAAGATCTCGTTTTTTTTAGTATATTTATTCTTTTATTTAATTATTTATTAATAATACAATGAATCATGTGCCATAGAGTAATAGTGAACGCTTTCACATTTTTGTGCAACGTCTCACCGACTATTATCCAATATCGACATCATGAACATGAATTATACTAATTTTAAATCAACAACAACAACAACAACAATAATAATAATATAACTCTGGCTAGTGTTATGAAATGGAGAAGTAGAGCAAGTCCCACCAACTGTTCGAGCGCAATGCAGTGGTATTGGTTCCGCTTCGACAAAGGACTGAACGAGATGAGGATTAAATAAAATCGAACTGTGATAACCTTGGTTTTTACCATAAAAGCAGAAAGCAATTTCTCATCAAATATATTTTCCTTATATAACTTCGACCGTTTAAAAGATCGTTTACCAGAAAACCAAAAGTTAAATGCATCTATGATCAAACTATGCAACACCAGCAACCCATATGGCATTTCTTAATGCACTAACCATCAATATTTTGTAATTGTGGTGGGAGGGGGGGGGGGGGGGGGGCTACTGTTGACGGCATTTGTGTGGGGAAGGGGAAAGAAACCCTAAAACTTGAGCAACAAGTTGTTTCCCTATTTGGACAACTCCCTTGGTCCCTTTATATAAAACCCTCTTGTTCCTTAATTCCCAACACCCTTTGCTACAACTTTTAACAAGAAAAAACCAGCCCTAATAACCTCTAAATGTCATGAATATCCAGCCCCCATAAGCAAGGAGAAATCACTAAAAGCTAGAGCAAAAAAAAGCAAACCGAAGTAAGCACCGCTTTCCATTCCTATTTAGTTTCTCTTTTCAATAAATATTTATTCATAAATTTAATTACAAATATCCAGACTTAACAAACATTCATTATCAACCTATAACGCTAACAAAACAAGCTACCTCAAACCCTGGATACCGTTAGCACATGGCGGCTAAGTCGATCGCATTATGTGAATCCGCATGATATTTTCTATGGACGATGACTATGCTTGATGTCTTTGAAGGCTCTTTCTTGCATAAATGGACTTTGATATAATGTATAATAAGGTACCAAGACTCTTCATATTTTTAACGTGATAAAATTTATTTTAACATATTCAAAAGGTGCACATAGGTGCAACCCTTGTTTTGGACATAGTGTATCCCGTCACTTGTTACAACAATAATTGTTTCATAACTTACCAAAACTAAGCAAAATCAGATGTCATGATTAAGTTGTCGAATTAGCTTTTTAAAGGTATCCTGAATGTCTTCAAACTCATCCGGATTGACCTCCAAACAGCCTTTGCTAGATAGACGCGCACATATGTACATTGTGTTTTGTTTCACATTTTTTTCCACTTCCTAAGCTCTGTTGAAAAAGTTTTCTAAACAAAAGATAGATTGAACTACTTGATGGAAAAGTTTTGTAGCATTTAGAGGTCGCTTTATACCCTTAAAAAGTGTATAAACATCAACACAGCAATCTTTCCAAATCTGACTTGTAGCGAATCAAGTAATCATAAACTCTAACTATCAGTTCTTGGTCTTTCCTAACTATCTAACATCTCTAAATAAATAAGCGATCCTAAACCGATTCTATTTTATTCTTTAGGATATCATATTTATACCATTGATCACTCGAGAACTCTCCACATTCAAAGGTTAGTTTAAATACCCCTTTTTTTTCCATCTTTTATATTTTGGGGTTGCATGTATACCTTATTCACTTTTACTCATGCTTTATTACCACATCTCTTCAAAACACAATTCAATATATGTTTATGTGTGATTATTGTATTCTTTATGATTATGCTCTATGTGCTTAAATGTTAATTGTTTGTTTGGTGGTTGGTATCTCATCCTCATCTATTCTCATCTAGTATGATCATACATTTACCCAAGTACATTTATTTTGTATCAGTAGAAACGGGTCCACATCTATTTAGTTGTTTACATTTTCATAAGGTTTGTAATGCTCACCATTTGCATTTGAATTGTGATTTACCTATCTATATATTTATAAACTAAAAACTTATGTCTTCTCATTAACATGCAATGCAAAGTATGTGGATGGTTTCTTCGTGGGATATGCTAGTCCTTTAAGAAGAGTATTTTTACCTAGAATTAACCGTATTGTGCAAGTACAACATGTAGACTGTTAAAGGTATGCTACTCCTATTCAAAGAAAAGGTGGTTCATGGATGTTTGACTATGACAGCTTGTGGAGTTGTTTCCCATTTCCTGAAAGAGAAATCACTGATGAAATGACCACACCGTTATTTTAACAATATTCTGGTGAAGTTCTTCATGAAGATACACTAGAATTTCCAATTTTTAATGAAGATCCAATTCTTGATGTTGATGACCATGTTGATGATACTTTGGCTACACCTTCGTTTAATGATGATGGTTAGGATCATACTGATGTGATTATGTCGCTGATTCAACCAACACATGATCTTGTTAATACTGATCCTGTTGCTACTGATTCTATGCTTTCTAATGTTGAGGCAAAGAATTTGACCAATCCAAAGTATAAGGAAGATTGGAATCTTCTCAACCTCCTTAGAAATCGCTAAGTATGAAACCGGGCACACTTGGATATCCGAGCAGGGTTACTTTGCCGGGCACGATATTTTGCCTACCGGGAAGAGTTATCTTCTAGAAATCTTCTTTAGTGAATATCCGAGCAGGGTTCACTATGTCAAGCAGGGTTGTTCTTCATGGCCGAGCACAGTTTGCTTTTTAGCAAACCGTTGGTCACACCAAGCTTTTGAAGCCAAGTACTTGGAAGATCTAGCAAGGTATTCTTTAATAAACAGTGGTTCGAGCATGCTTGATGGAAGTTCAGAATTATCCTAAGGAAACATCGGGCAAGGTTCAACTCAGGCAAGCTACAGTGTAACCAAGCACACATTGCTTTGCTAATAAGCTATTCACTAGCAAGAAGTTGAAAGGACCTTAGAAGAACAAGTCTGCTCGTTGGATCATATCGTGCAAAGTTTGATATGATCAAGAAGATTGAAGTGTGCCTGGTGAGTGTTTTCTTCACTCAAAGTAAAGTCTACCTGAAGAACTGTTCCCGAGCACACTTCAAGGTTACCAGGCCTACTCAGTTAAGGACAAGAGAGCACAAAGCCTACTCGGAGAAGACACATGCTACAAAGTCTGCCCGGAAGACCTGATTTTACACTTAGTATAGTTTTCAATATGTAATTTGAATATGTATTAATCATTAGGGTTTCTAGACGGAATGACAGCTGTCAGGAGGTGGCAGGCCTATAAATAGAATTTTATAGGGCACGCCTCCTGAGACGGAATATGGATTTTCCTTTACACTTTTCAGAAAAAAACGAATATTCCTGATTGAGTGTGACGGCCGTCCTAGGTTATCAATGAATATACATTCCGACAAGAAACCCTAATCGATTATCATTTGTATGAATCGGTTTATATAAATGGAAATCTTTTGAGTTATTATTCGCGTCTGTTACCTTAATTAACCTCTTAGCAACAAATCTTGTTTGTTTCTGATTCCACCGTTAAGCAACAAGAATCTTTTCATACTTAGCAATCGGTCATCAACCCTCTTGTCGACACATTCAATGTGTGGGTTATGACACTGTTTATGAGTATTGAGTGATTATTCGGGACCGACATCTAATGAAAATGTCACGAATCTTCCTAATGTTGTGATAGTTTCTGATGAAGTTATAATTTTATAATCAAAGTAATTGATATGATTCAAGATCGAAGATATTAGTTTTACCTTAGGATATTTATTAAAATACAATGTATATGTTTTGTTTTTTTAACTTGTGTACTTCTAATTTTGTTGCTTTAATAAGTGTCTTTTGAGCTACTGTCCAATCAATACAATACGCCCCGACATGTTCAGCCGCCTTTGGTCGGGGTGCGATAAAATTCGCTCTACAAGCCTTGTATTCCGTATTTGAGTGTTTGGTTCCCATATTATAACAGCACTGCTACCATCGCACTATAATATTGTCCACTTTGGCCGGGACATACCACTAGCGCCTCACGGATTTTCTTTTGGTTGCCCTGGTGGAGACTTCCAAAGAGGTCACCAATCTTGATACTACTTCTAATTGAGCATGCATAATTGTGGAATTCTTCTCTCATCCAATACCATTAAATGCCAAAATGCATTATGATGTGAAATATATCCACCTCCTTACAGAGAAGGCTTGGTTATCCTCCCTAACCGATGTGAGATATCACAATTCACCTACTTAAGGTTCCAACTTTCTCACGGGGAAATGACACAACTGTTCTGACCCTGACTTTAATACCATCTATAACAGCCCTAAGGAGGCACGATTCAGCATCATACATTCATATCTCGAGTCTAGTATTATGATTATAGTCGTTTTAGATCAAATATAGTTACTGTGTGTTTTAGAGAGAATTTGGAAAGAGTCTGGACACAATATCTCCATGAATGACTGAATTCATTAACTAACAAGTAATTTACAACCTATTTATAGTTCTTGGTCCATTCAGTATACATGCTTAGAGAAAGGACCTCCATACACTACGCCATTCGCTAACATCACTAGCAAATAGCCTCTACAAAAAGATATTATACACTAAAAAATCCTTAACGTATAGGTTACAAAAACAAAACGCCATTCGCTAAACAACCTTAGCGAATGGGCTATCAATAATTTCAAAATCAGCCTTTGATTATTACCAGAACACCAAAATATACCAAACAAAGACCGAGAAGATAAAACATGTATCAACAAACTCCCCCTCGTATATTGCTTTATCTTTATCACTTTAAGAACCATTTGGTCTTCCATTCTGCTCCGCAGTTAATCCCAAAGGAAAAACATATTCTCACAACCCGTTGAAACTGTATTGCTAGCTCATTATCTTTGTTGTAAGCCCACCTGATCTATTCTTGAATAACATGTGAATATTAGCCTAAGATAGGTTCACGGGCCACTGAGAATCAAAGACTCAAATAAATCTCACATTACCTCCTATACAAAGCACAATCTCAGCTTCACCCGTCTTATCATCATAGCACCACTTGTTAAAATCCTTATAAAAGTTCTGTGGCATAACTATCTAAGGAATCTTGTTTAAAGTACGAGGCGGCTTCACCTTCATCACAAGTTTTCTCCACCCAGTTCTCGGATCAATCTTATCAATTTTTTGTCTCTTAGGAACTTGAGGGTTGAAAAACTTGAACCCGTGATTGACTTCATATAGTAAGTGGCTTTAAAACCACCTTAGCAGCTCTACATTCCCGCGGTTGATAAACGGTATATTTGCCAATGTACGAACATCCCACCGAGGCATGGAGAGAATGTCAGTGAATCTTTCAAAGTATTGCACTCCATTCTCCCACTTAATGATACAGACTTTCAACTCGGTTTCATATATTCAGAAAATAATGCCGCCCTTAACAGTCTTCACACTGATAAACTTATTAATCTGATTTTCTGAAAGCTTGGCCTTAGATTGGAGATAGTATTGTTGTTGAGCATGTCTCACAGGCTCCAACAACTTGTTAAACTTCTTCGCATGGTAGTTAAAAAAATAATCAAATAACTTATTGGTTTAGGCTCGGGCCCATCCGATTCTTTATCTTTCCCTAACTTCTCCTTCACAATTCTTTCCTCAGCCATATCAAAGTATTCAGTGGTAAAGAATGGATCCCCTCATCAGTGTTGAACCTGGTATACATATCGGGATATTCCTCGTCCGTTACATATTCCATCTCAACATGATCATAATAAGTGATGTTAGTTGGATCATCTTGAGAAACTGTGATATGATCGATTACGATTTCATTACATTGGATCGATTACGAGTTCATTACATTAACGGATCTAGTCAATGATACGAATACGTTTAGGTTTGAACCAATTACGTTAACTATGTGTAAGTGTGTGTGTTGAGAGTACATTTGGATAGAGTAACAAGGTGTAACCGGAATAAATGAGAACTACTCATTAGAAATAACTGATAGGGGTATATATAGACGATTAGCTCATTCGTTAGAAATTCCCTAATGAATGAGCGTCATTTGCTATCATATGTTAACTTCCATTTGTTAACTAAATGAATGAGCACATACAGTATCCACATTCGTTAACATCCTCTATCGAATGAGGACGAATAAACACGTGGGGCTCATTCATTATTAGCTACTCTAACAAATGAGCTTTACATTAGCAAATGTAACTTTAATATAATTACCAAAAGACCCCTATACATTATTCTAATGACAAAATACGTTAAATAAAGACCGAGACACAAAACGACGTATTAACAAACTCCCGCTCGTATCGAGCTCTTTGTATCTTCATTTTCCGAACCTGCTAGTCTTCCAATCAGCACAACTATGTATCCCAAACACACAACATACACGTACAGCCCTCTGGAACTGCATAGCATGTTCGTTGCCGTTCACGTTCGCCCATCTAATCCAATTCTTGTATAACACTTAATTATCGGACTCAGACAAGTTGACTAGCCACATAAGATCAATACTCCTTCTAAATTCAGTCTTCAAATTTGTACCTAATACAATTATAGCCTCGCCAGTCTTGTTATCATAGTACCACGCATTAAATTTTTTATAACAACTTTACGAAAAAATCTTTATAGGAACATTCTTCAAGGTACGCAGTGGCTTTAAATTAAGTACCAACTTCCTCCAACCGGTACGCAGATCGATCTCATCTATATACTTACGCATTGGCACCTGCGGTTTGAAGAATTTAAAACCATACTTTACCTTGTGTACCAAGTTTCAGTAGAACCAATCAGCTAACTGATTTCCTCCACGGTTCATGAACGGCTTGATAGCTAACGCATGTAATCGGAATAAATGAGAAGTATTTATTAGAAAATAACTTACAAGGATATATATAGACGATGAGCTCATTCGTTAGAAATTCCATGACAAATTAGCCTCATTCGTTATCATACGTTAACTATCATTCATTAACTTAATGAATGAACTCATACGTTATCCACATTACTTAATATTCCCTAACGAACGAGGACGAATAAACACACGGAGGTCATTCGTTATTAGATAGTCTAATGAATGAGCTTTACATTAGAGAATGCAACTTTAATACAATTACCAAAAGACCCCTATACATTATTCTAATGACAAAAATACTTTTAAATAAAGACCAAGATGCAAAACGATGTATTAACACATCTTGATTAACACCTACATCCACATCATCTTCCACTTCTCATTCCTCTCTCCTTTCCAATTTATCCATATCTTACTTATTCATGTCGAACAACATATAGATTTGTTCCTTGGATAGACAATGTTCAACAAACTCACACTCTTCAATATCATAAGCATTTCCCTCACTTTGGATCACCCATGTTATATCAACAAACGTGATTGTCTTTACATTCAGTATATTAACAGGTTGGACATCACTCAAATCCTAAAACACCACAAGTTCCTTCCCAGTTGACTCCCCTAAGTAGGCGAATGACCAGACGTTGAGTCACTGAGTTGCTTATCAAATTGGCACGCTTTGTGGTCATCGTCATGATCTTTATCTTTTTTTCTGCAAGATTAGATCCCCATGTTCTTTGATTTTCTCCTCGTGAGAAGCCACAAGAGCTCTCAACTCATAATTTTCTTTGTGCAAGATTTGCATGCCTATAATAACTCAAACTTGATCCGTTCGCACCTCATCTTGATACATTTGATCAGTTTGATTTGATTGGATTTAAGATGTAGCAGTTTTAGCAAGTAGTATATTTTGATGTTGTACCTGCATGATGGCAAAACTGGTAGGAATAGGAATTAAAGCTCCAGAGGGTCGATTGAAGTTCAACACGGGAGTGGGAATCCCAGCTGTTATGACTGTCACCGTGTGTCTTAGAGCAGTCATCCATACTTGTTGAGGAATAGGAGTTGGAATTTGTTGGAGACTTGGTTGAGAAATAGAGCTAAACTGTGATATATGAGAAATAGAGAGAATATAATGAGAAATCTTGTTGTTTTCGATCACATTTAGGGATTCCGCACCTTCACGTTGATTCTAGATATCGATCTATGTTTTGTTCACGATACGAACACGTTCCTACAAGTGGTATCAAAGCTTTAGTGCTCGATATCGAAAAAAAGACAAGAGGCACTCGCTTCATGTCAAAATTCGATCTATTTCTCAATTTTTTAAAGTCAAATCATGTCCAAAAGCGCATAGATTGTTCGTTTTTGTTTATAAATCAAGTGTGGAAAGTTTCGTTGGTTTTTGAGTTTGTTTACTAGCTTAAATGTCAAAAATAGTTAAAAAACGTAAAAATCTGGCTCATTAAAATCAAAATCTGATTGCCCCAAAATGTTTATTTTTTGTTGGGAACATTTCTGGAAAATTTTGTGTGATTTTGAGTTCGTTTGATAGGTCAAGCGTCGAAAAACGTTAAACTTGTTTTGCCTGTTTGGACATATACGCCCGGATATGTACATTTACGCCCGGATAAGTACTTATATGCCCATATAAGTACTTATACACTCGGATATGTACATATACGTTCGGATACGTACTTATACACCCATATATGTTTTGGACGTATAGGAGGATAAGTTTTTGGACTAATACGCTACTAAGAACTTATACGTTGTGATCACAAACATTTGAAAATTTTCAAAATGAGATATTCGAGTTTGTTTAACGTTGATGCTACATCAAGAAGAAATAGAAGGCAAGTTTTAAAGAAATAATTTGATGATTTTGAGATGATGACTGGAGAATCGTTTGATCGTTTAATCAAACGATATTGCAGGCTTGTGAACGAAATGAAACATACCGGAATTAAGAGACATGAGTTCGACTACATTGACGGGTTGGCGTATACACTCATTGACAATTCACCTAAACTTTGGGGTGTATTCATTATGTCAATACAATCACAACCCAACACGCATAATCTCTCTCAATTCATCGAGAAGCTAAAGGACCGTGAATTGTCTCTCCATAAGAATAGTAAAGTTGATGTTTTTGAAAGTTCAGAAAAGTGAGCTAATTTTTTTATGAATTCAAAACAGATTCACGAGTTAGTTGATGTAACGATTCCGACGAAACCAGGTTTACCCTAACCGGTAGACAATACAGCAACCGATCATACCGCAGTGGAAGTGGGACGAAGTCGCTATGGACTTCATCACCAAACTCCCGCGGACACCCAGCGGTTATGACACGATTTGGGTTATCGTGGATTACTTGACCAAGTCTGCCCACTTTCTCCCTGTCCGCGAGGACTACACTACGGAGAAGCTGGCGCAGATTTACATTCGTGAGATCGTAACCCGTCACGGTGTGCCTAAGGGCATCACGTCTGACCGTGACCCCTCTTTTGCGTCAAGGTTCTGGAAGTCATTTCAGAAAGCCTTTGGGACAAGTGTGAAACTCAGCTCTGCCTATCATCCTGAAACGGACGGACAGAGCGAAAGGACCATACAAACCCTGGAGGATATGCTCAGAGCCTGTATCCTTGAATTCGGTAGTAGCTGGGAGACTCACCTTCCTCTTGCAGAGTTCTCATATAATAACAGCTATCATGCTACCATCAAATGCGCACCATTCGAGGCACTCTATGGCAGGAAATGTCGTTCTCCACTGTGTTGGTCCGAGACCGGAGATTCTCAAATCCTCGGCCCGGAACTGATACAGGAAACCACTGACAGTATCGCCATCATCCAGCAAAGACTTAAGGACGCCCGCTGTCGACACAAGTATTACGCTGACAAACGCCGCAAACCTCTGGAGTTCCAAATAGGCGATCACGTAATGCTCAAAGTTTCCCCCTGGAAGGGCATTGTTCGCTTCGGGAAAAAGGGAAAGCTTGCTCCAAGGTACGTAGGACCTTTCAAGATCATCGAAAAGGTCGGACCCGTAGCCTATCGCTTGGAATTGCCTCCAGAACTCAGCCGTGTTCACAACGTTTTTCATGTGTCGCAACTCAAAAAGTGCCTCGTTGACGAGACCGCTCAAATCCCGATCGTCACGGTTCGCATCGACGACAAACTACACTTTGTTGAGGAACCTGTCGAGATCCTAGATCGAGAAGTCAAAAGGACTAAGCGAAGCCGGATACCCATAGTCAAGGTACGTTGGAACAACCATCGTGGACCCGAGTTCACATGGGAACGAGAGGATAAGATGAGGGAGGAATACCCTCATCTGTTCGCATAGTCATCATCTTTGTAATTCTAGAAATCTTGGAGTCTATGTAATAGTAATCATGTAATCAGGGACCAATATCAATCAATGAAGTATCATGTTGTTCCTATTTGCTTATAAATATTCTCTTATTTGCATAACACCAAGTTTGGCTACCCATGACTCGTGCTGGAAAACACAAGTTGTGCATACTTAATCATGTAAACATTGGGGTAAACTATGTATCATTGAGCCAAAATTTGTCATCATTCTAGCATTCATGAAGCATGGTTGTGTGTGTGTGTGTGGTGTCGTGTCGATTTTTCTAGCCGCACACAATGGAGTTTATGCATTGATACAAGGTGAACTCGTAATTATAGTCCGGAATATAATTACATCAAGTTCACAGGTGTATACGTGTATAAACAATATGCTATTGTGTAACTATGAGTCATGAACTCAAGCTTCGTGTAGGGAATTAATCAATGAATGTTGAAGGAGTGGTGGGTTAGCCGCTGGTACACCCTATACATAAACCCCTTCGGCACAAGTTGATTATGTCTGAAGCGAGACTTGGAATTAGGGACTCATAGTTAGCGTGGCAGCTGTGAGGCGTTAAATTCAAGAGTTATTGAGGGAATTATTCATTGGAGATTGAAGGAGTGGTGGGTTAGCCGCTGGTACACCCTATATATAAACCCCTTCAATCCGAAATGAATATGTCTGATGTAAAGCTTGAAGGTGATGCCTTGTAGTGGAAAATAGTGTGTCGTCCTGTGTGTCATTGAACTAATAGGAGTCGAAAGAAACACCCAAGTGGAGTTGAGGGAGTGGTGGGTTAGCCGCTGGTACACCCTATATATAAACCCCTTCAACTTGATTTGGGTGGTATCCAAGACGAAAATTAGGGGTAGTGGCGCATAGTGGTCATCATGGGATCATTTGATCTAAAACATCATTGCATCAACTATACTAAGTTCTAAATTTCGGGACGAAATTCCTCTAAATTGGGGAGAATGTAACGCCCTGAAATTCGATTGGTAAACTAGGATCGTGAAATCATCGGAAACTATAGACTTTGGGATTCTGGACGATAAGTTCGGAACCCATATCATTGGAAAAATCTGCTTTTATCATTTAAAATGTTTATTTTATAAAACGACATTTACGCCTGAAAAATATTAATTTTTATGCTTTCAAAAAATTAAATGTTCTTATTTAAAAAGATTTCAAATAATTATTCGGAAACTGGTTTTATAAAAGTTTTGCTGAAAAAGTTTTAGTTTGTTTAAAAACTTATGAACTCGACTAGTCTTGACCCGTCGGTAGCCTAAACCCGAACCCGAGTCACCCGAGTATTTAAGCGGAAAATCAAGTATTCTTACACCATCTCTTTCATTTCCACCAACACTTCCCACCCAAACACTCTCATTCTAGAGAGAGAAACTAGAGAGAGAAAGTCTTCAAACTTCAAATCCGAGTCCACAAATCTGTTTGTTGTTATTCTTGGTAAGATCTTCTTGAAAATCATCCATTTTCATAACCATTTTCGGCCTCAAATCGAGCAAAAAAACACCCATTTTCGTTTCTAGAGTTTTCGGGTCAAAAACCGTCTTGTTTTGGTGTCAAAATGCAGGCTTTTGTGTTTAAAATCACTAGGAATCGATAGCCCTTTCAATCCCGAGCATTTCCATGTCAAAAACTTCGATTTTGGGTCAAAAATCTGGAAAATCTGAAAAACCCGTAGGTTTCTCCGTCGCCCAGCTTGAAGGAGTCGAATCAGACTCATTCGATCGAACCAGTCGATCGAATCAGTCCAGTCGATCGAATAGGAAAGCAACCGAATGGTCTCCAACTCATTCGACCGAATGAGTTTCGTATTCGATCGAACGAGTGTCTATTCGATCGAACAAGTTCCATGTTCGACCGAACGAGTTTTTCCAACTGGTTCGACCAAATGTGTTTCTAGTTCGATCGAGCGTGCCACAGATTCGATCGAATGTGTGTCTATTCGATCGAACGTGTTCCTATTCGATCGAATCAAGCCAGAACCAAGCTGTTTCGTCGTTAAAACCCAGTTTTTGCTCGAGGCCGCGTAAGCTCGTTTTCTTAGACTTATAGCACGTTGTTAACCTTATATATATGTTCAACTCTAGGCTAAGGAGATCTATTGTAGCACCATCCTAACCCGAGATCAAGGTGAGTTCATAGCCCCTATTTAAGCTTTTCAAAACTATGGGGTGGAAACATGGTAACTTTACACGTTTGGATAAAATCATTTATGCAATTATGCAAACACTCTTTAAACTATAAACTTTTGGATTTCTACACACGTGCGGAAATCCACAAGCTCTTTAAGAATCTATAAACTTTGGAAATCTATGAACATGGGGAAAACCCATCAACTTATGGAGATCTAAGAACATTGGAAATCAATGAGTATGGGAAATTCTATGAACATTGACATCATGGGAATGGGAATCATATTCATATCATCATAGTCATTGTGTCAGCATGGAAATCTAGAGATCAAAGCATCATGAGTTGAATTGGACGCGAGAGTCTATTCTACTCTCGGTAGAACTCGCGACCATGAGTGGCATTCTATTCTCGGTGGCACTCGTAACTCATGGGATTTCATACTAGTCTCGGTGAAATCCATAACTCTTGAGGACCTATACTAGTCTCGGTAGGGACCAAGGGAACCCAGGATTCTTTGGGGAGTCTATCCTACTCTCGGTAGAACCTAGCTGAGTCCTGGATGACAAGAACGAGGTAGTCTTGGTTTAAGTCTTGCGTGGGGTCAATCAAGTCTTGTGTGATCATTGAGTTCCATCATCATTCATCATCATCATCATTTATTCACCATCATCTTGGATACTAGTAAACAGTGGGATCTTGGTGTTGGTTTATCTAGTAAACTTAGCATGCTCAAATCTATATGTCCTTATTTATGCTTAACTGCTATGTGCTACATGTACCGTTGGGAGACCACAAATCTTTGAGTAATCTTATCACAAACGACTCTAATGGGAGAATAATAAGCCCGCTGAGAGTCCAGGAGAACATTTCATGTTTTACTTACTACAAAAACCTCTTTGGGAAAACCAAGAGACCTTTTCTTACAAACCATCTTAAAACCGGGTATTATATCCAAACATAGTAGTATAAGTTGTAGGAGTGGTGGGTTGGCCGCAGGTACACCCTATATATAAACCCCTACAACCTATACTAGTATGTTTGTGTATAAACTCTTTTTCTTTAAACCTATGAATTCACTCATCTACTTTAAGTAGTTGACAGTTTGTTACATGTTTTCAGGAAATAATGCAGCAAGAAATCCCTAGCAAGTTTAGAGGCCTTAGAGAGATGAAGGCTAGTCTAGGAGTTATTTGGAAACTTGATATTTTGTATTAAAACAATTTGTTTCATGTTACCTGGATGGTGTAATATTTGACATTTTGGTTATATTTATGCATTTAGACTTTTAAACTATTGTGCTCAACAATCACGACTTAGTCGCCGCGCCTCGATTATTCCGCCATCACGATCGGGGTGTGACAGATTGGTATCAGAGCCAGTGGTTATAGGGAATTAGGAAACCGACCTAGACTATAACCTAGGATCCTTGACTCTAGATAGCTCATGCATCACAATCACATGTCTACACTTATATACGTGCTGCGTGCTTATGTGTTGCATATTAACTGTTAATCTCTTGAGCCATGTCATTCTGTGTTCTTGGTATAATCTATGTTCTCTATTCTTAATCTTTGGCGTGTCATTGATTCTATTTAACACTCGTTTTTTTTTTCGTTTTCGTTTTGTCAAGAATGCCTCCCAGACGTGCACCCGCCCCCTTGGACTCCGCTGATCTAGCCAACCTTATAGCCCAGCAGATCGCGGCTGTGTTACCAGGCATGGTAACAGCCATCAGCCAGGGGCTGAGGCAAGAAGGAACCTCTGGGGCCAACCAAATTCCAGCTCAGAACGCAAACGAACCAGCAAATAAGCCATACAAGGACTTCATGGCTACCAAACCCACCAGCTTCAGCGGTTCAGAAGGCGCCGTTGGTCTCCTCCAGTGGATCGAAAAGATGGAGGCTGCCTTTGTTATTAGCTCGTGCCCTGAGACACTGAAAGTCACGCACGCGGCAAGCATGTTGTCTAAACGCGCGCTGACCTGGTGGAACAACGAGATAAGAACCCGCGGGCGTGAGGCTGCCTTGGCCATGACCTGGTCGGAATTTGTAGCTTTGGTTACCCGCGAGTTCGTACCTCGCAGTGAGGTGCAGAAACTTGAAGCTGAGTTTTGGGTGCACAGAATGAAGGGCGCTGATCACCAAGGGTACACGGAGCGTTTTCACGAGCTCTCCCTTCTCGTACCACACCTGGTCACCCCTCCCTCCCGGGCTATTGAGCTTTACATCAATGGCCTACCTGACACTGTCCGTGGAATCGTTATCGGGGCTGACCCATCAACCCTACAAGCGGCCATTGAACTAGCTGCCCGACTGACCCAGGATCAGGTTAAGACTGGGGTCCTAGCCAAGGACACGGGCAAGGCCGCTGAGGGCTCATCCAAAAAGATCAACCGCATCAAAAAGCGTAAGGCTAGCAGTTACGCGATGGTTACTCCCGCAACCCCAATCAGCTCTGTCGCTCCTGCTCCACCCCTTCTGGAAGGCCAAAGAGGGAGTACACTGGGGTTCACCCCAAGTGCGGCACTTGCCAATTTCATCACCCTGCCGGAACCCCGTGCTGGAAATGCACGAACTGTGGACGTTTGGGGCACCTAGCGGAACGCTGCAGATTTCAAGGTAATCAACTGGCAATACAGAGCAGCAGTTCCCAACCCAGCAACACTCGAGGCTGTTTCGAGTGTGGAGCCACGGACCACTTCAAGAGCAGGTGTCCTCGTCTTGCAAATCTTCCTCCGGCCCGAGGCCGAGCCTTTACTATTGGCGCTGCTGAAGCTCGCCAAAATCCTGACGTCATTACTGGTACGTTCATTCTCAACAATCTCTGGGTTTCTATTCTATTTGACACGGGTGCAGATAGGAGTTTTATTTCTAGCGAGTTGGTCCCATTGCTTAATCTAGGAACCTCTGTCTTAGACCCCGCTTTCTCTGTCGAAATGGCAAACGGAGAGTCTACCCAAGTGAACAAAATCGTTTGCAATTGCACGCTTACGTTTGATCAGACGTCTCTTAACATTGACCTCATCCCTATGCAATTGGGAAGTTTCGATGTAATTGTTGGGATGGATTGGTTGTCCATCAACCACGCGGAAGTGGTGTGTGCTGAGAAGCTCATTCGCGTTCCTTGTTCTTCTGGCGAGTCCATAATTATTCAAGGAGAAAGATCAGGCAGATGTCTGAAATTAATCTCCTGCTTTAAAGCTCGGCGATGCCTTCGAAAGAAGTGTCTCGCCTTCCTAGCTCATGTCTCCATCAAGAAATCTTTGGGGAAGAAGCTCTCTGATG
>NW_027498310.1:0-116069 GCF_021521415.1 Bidens hawaiensis | reverse complement strand
AAAATGTACAACTATTACCTGATCAACATCAAACTTGGCTTTTAAGTTTTGAGATAAGGGAAGTATCTTTAGTCAACTTGTTAATAGTGAACCACTTGTAATTGTTGGTAATGTTGTAGTTTGTATTATCAAATTTGAAAGCTAACTTTTTTCCAACCAACTCATCCACACCATCAGTTTCGTAATATGCGTCACTTACAATCAACTTCCTTGTAATCTTTTTGTTACAACTGCTATAGTTAAGAGCAGGTATGATAACTATCATAGAGTACCCATCCACTAAGAGTTGTTCGAAAAGCCATCGAGAACTTAGAATTAGTGAGAACATACAAGTAGCTTTCGGACCTTCATTTGTTTTATTGCAATGTTTTGTTGCAGATTGACTTAGAGTTTCATCTACATCATACACCTCAATTAAGTTATGCTTCAAATTCAAATTGGTGCTTGTCATTCCAACCTCTTCTTCATGCACCAAACCATTCCCCTTGATTGAATCCATAAGTGATAATAATAGCTGAGTGGCAGTACCAATTTTAAGAAATTTGATATCACATTCAAAATAAAGGAGAAGAAATACTAAGTACACTTATACTTGATAAAGCAATGGTTTAGCAGAGCATAATGAGAAGTATAACGCAATGACGAAGGTAATATTTATAACCTATTTTATAACTTTAAGAGAAGGCTTTTGAATAACATATGTTTTGTAACTCAAATTTAGAATTAATTTAAAAGAAGGCTTTTGAATGACTTGAGTTTTGTAACTCAAATTTAGAATTAAAAGTGGTTTGAATTGCGGTTTCAATTCTATTAATCTACCTTTATTAATTCAATTAATGTGGTTCATAATTCAATTATAACAATGTTACCAAACAATAAAAATAATGATACCTTAGAAGTCCATAGGTTTTAATAATAATAAGTTGATTAAATTGCACATACACATCAACAAAAAACGTGAGAAGTTTTGCCCTCTTTTCATATAATAATTTTGCCAAACTCCGGTAACAAATATTATGTTCAAAACGTTTATATATCTTTAGTACAAATATTCTAAAACAAACACAATTCGGCACCACTGGCACTACCTCTGTCCATGCCATCATTGTTGGCAAATGCCCTCAAAAATCAAATTATAGAGAACGATTAGACCACAATACATTATCTACAATTATAATGAACATGTAATTAATAAATAAAGCCACAGCAGTTTTATATTCAAACATGTTAAGAACGACAGCTAAAAAATTGCACATGGTAGTTTAGGGCTTTAAAAAGATGTTACGTAGGATAGAATGAATTAAAAATAGCGCATGGTAGTTTAGGGCTTTAAAAGGATGCCATGTAGGATAGAATGAATTAGAGAATGCCATGTGGCATTAGGCATTTTTGTTTATTATATAGGTTAGATTAGATTAGATTTAAGATTGTGGGGGGGGGGGGGGGGGGGGGTGTTTGCAATTAAGGGTATAACTATCATAATATAAAATATCATTAAATGTGGGGATATTTGCAATTGATATTTTTTGTTGGGGAAATATGCAATTAAGGTGTAAGGTGGGTTAAGAAGGGAAAATATGCAATTGTACTTATACTATCTAATATAATCTATCTAGCTATACTATTAAACTAGGTTATTGACCCATATACTATACGGGTGGAAATAAAAAAACTATCAATAGAATACATGTATAATTTCAAACGACAACATATTTTTTAATGTCATAATGATATAAGTTTTTTTTTTCTTTGCATTCTAAACAAAATTTTGAGATTAAAAACGAACCAAACGAACCAAAGGCATTATAAATGAAAGCTAATAACATTTTTAAATGCAAAAATAGAATACATGGATTAAAATATAACCAATTTCAAATATGATTAAGCACAAATAAAAATATAAATTCTAGGTTTTACCAAAAGAGAACGGGAAAGTTAACAAATTGAGAAAAGTATACATACAAATAGATCCATCATCAAGACGAATATATTGATCTAATAATTAGTTAATACTAACCTTTATCTTCACCAAGCTTTAACAAATAGTATAATGAAGTCTGGACCGTTTTAACATTAAATTAGTTAGAATTAAAAGTGTACACCTCACTTTTGAGTGGTAATACTACAATAAGCAATCCAAGAATCTACTACTACATATGTTAACAACATTTAGTATAATCATATCCTTAACCATTAAATAAGAAGGGGAAATAGTTTACACCCTAGAATCATTACACCTATAATAGATTCAACAACATTGAGGTATTGCATACTTTGGGCATGGGGCAGTGACGAACTTTTGGTAATATCTAGGTAACTCCATTCAATATTTCTCTTTAATTTGACAAAATGGTAACTCAACCGTGTAGTTACCATGTCACCTTCATTACACCACTTTGGTAAACGAATCGAATTCACTCACTATGAACTCAGTAACTTGAATTTGATCTACAAAATCTCCCAAGAGTCTTGCTTATTACACCACTTTGGCAAACGAATCGAATTCACTCACTATGAACTCAGTAACTTGAATTTGATCTACAAAATCTCCCAAGAGTCTTGCTTCTTTGTACATTTCAAGAACAGACGTTAAACAAAAAGGTTGACTTTCCATCCGAGTATACCCAGTCATCTTGTTCAGATAGCATAAATAATTCAGCAAATGACGAACCACGTCTTTCAACTTCCACTAAATTTCAAAAAGCTCAAGCCTTACAAAAGAGTCAACCCGCTCAAGATAATTTTGACCCATTCATTTAAGAATGGGCCGATTAGGTTATGGGTTTATGTAAGAGATCAAATGCATGGGTAAATAAAAAATAGCTAGGATTGGGTAAACAATAAAAATACCATTTTAATTTCTGTGATTTGACCCAAATAACCTTTTTAATCTATTAGTTTAAATTGTATTTTTTGTCCAATAATTTCATTTTTCGTATAAAGTTAATTCACTAACCCCGCCCAAATTTTCTGTTATGTTTTTTTATCAAAGGACCAAAATACCCTATTTTGTTACTTGGTCAAAATAATAAAATCGTTTGTTATGACTAAGTAACAAATATAGTTCAAAAGTATTTTGGTCTTTAATAATAAAAGCTAATAGAAAAATTGGACGGGGTTAGTGCGCTAGACTTTAATTGGTGCGAAAATGCAGCTTTGCACTGAAAAAGTCAATTTACACTACTAGACCAAAGGGTTATTTGGGTCAAGCCAAAGGGATTAAACCTTATTTAATTCTATATATTTTGTAATCATAACTGCTTCATTTATTTTCATTAAATTACCAGGACATACAAATTTAAAGGAAACCATAGCAAACCTAAGTACCGAGCTGTTTATTCAAGGTTTCATTCCACATATTAGCTGCATACGCATGCTGGACTTGATTCTACAAGTCACACATATGCAACCTGTAACATAAACAATCATTTAACATTTGCCAACACACCAAATGTTCGTTCACTAATAACGTTGAGAAACACATTAGAAGAGAAGAATGCTATGAAAAAATAGATATTTTTCCTGTAGTGAAGTAAAAAAAAAATAATAATAAGGATACATGAAGGGTCCTCTTTCTTGGCAAGTTTAATTGCATCAGATGTGGCAATATCTTGATTAGCAAGATATATTGCTAGTATGATAGAGTTGGGCAGTAAAACACAACTGATTACTTCCATTCTAAAATATTGCATTTTTAACTCGCTAATAGGGTTCTAATCAGTTAGAATTTTAACATAAAACCTAAAATGTAACAACATAACCAGAAAATCATTTCAAAAAAATTTTTAGAGCAGTGATCGAGTTATCAAAT
The DNA here is from genome assembly GCF_021521415.1 of Bidens hawaiensis. Classification (NCBI taxonomy): domain Eukaryota; kingdom Viridiplantae; phylum Streptophyta; class Magnoliopsida; order Asterales; family Asteraceae; genus Bidens; species Bidens hawaiensis. Next base: position 112,258 of record NW_027498310.1, on the reverse strand, counting down.
ATCAAGCAGTAATCCGAACTTAAGATGCGGATGAACAGAAGCTTACCTATAGTCCGCTGAATTTAGGGCTAATTATAAACAATTGGCACGGCAGAGGTAATAGAAGGTCAAGCCTTATCAATTAGCTTATTAATGGCTGTTTGTGCACATTGGATCAGCTTCTGGGTCTGATGTGTCCAAACTCACCATCCAAAGCATACTGCTGTCCTTGTATTTTTACATCTGCAAATAACCAAAATAGTTATTAAAGATAAGCCATATAAGAGATGAGTTGTATTTCACCATACAAACATTAGTAATTTGTCTTGAAATGCATTTGACCATAGATAGGAGGGTAGGTATAACAATAGTACCAGTCATTTGTCTTGAAATGCATTTGAAATGCTGGTTCTCAAATCATCAGCAGAGAAGAGAAAAAACTGGAGATTCACCCTAGTTACCAGAAACACAAACAAAAATTTACCTAATTTGGCTGTAACTTTAACATGTATTCAAAAACTGAAAATTTGGCTCACTGTTACATAAAGCTTCCAATGGAAAGTATTATTTAACTATTGCTTCATTTTCAACATAGACGATGCTAAAAGATTCTAACGACTTATTAGAGTTCAGAAGAGACAATTTTACCCATGAGAAAATTAATGATTCAGAGAGTGCAAGACTATACACAAAGTTAAGCTAACTTGTGCTAAGCTATAAGTTGAAAAACACTTTGACCCGTTAACTCCTTTTAAATCAAAATGCTTAAAAGTTATAAACTGACGAACAGTATTTTGCAGCAAAAATATTGTTCCTAAACTGCCCTTGCTGGACATTATGATACAAAATCAAACTAAACCTGATTTGTCCAAAATACCCTTGATGAAAAAACACTAACCATCATCTATTGCATACTCAAGAAGCATTGCAGTTCAAGAGATAACTTGTCGTACAACAATATAAAAGCAAATAACATGAGCAATTCAAATTCATAATTAAATGGGTTGAACGTGTCACAGAAAATGTTCTGGAAAACATTACATGTAGTTAAATACAAACACACATATTTTCAACTATAATCTTGATGTCAATTATATTAAGATTTCTTTTGACTTTTAGTAATCTGTTCTATAAAAAACTTGTGAAACATATTTTTTTTGTTTTTAGGACAGATAACACACACATTGAAACTCTTTAAAAACGACTCATTTTGGCCCGAACTGACTTTTACTCAGAACACGACCCAAACAAGCTAACTGAAACAAAGTTTTTTTTTTACATGAACTCATTTTACTCATAACTTTTTATACTAATTAACTCTTTTTAAATCAAAATGCCTTTAGAAACAAGCTTGACCCGTATCAAATTTAGTTAGTAGTTCATACAACTAAACTCTTGAATAGAAAAGTAACTTGTGATTGAAAAAAGATCTATCATTTTTTATGAGTTATAAGGCCATGAAGAATACATAGTTTTAGCATGAATTGCAAAGTTTCCTACTATTAGAGTAGATGATATTAGGTTTTTATTTTTAAATTTAGAGCCACAAAATTTAACTTTGGCATTAAAATGTGACCTATTTGTTGGATAGATATTACTTACTTTGGAACTCAACTTATCAACAATAAAGCAAACCTTAATAACATTGACTTGTAGAGACTCAAGCATAATTCATATATTAATGTGTGACCTATTTGGCATTAATGTGTGACCTATTTGTTGGATAGATATTACTTACTGTAGAACCAAACTTATCAACAATAAATAAAACATTAAAAACATTGACTTGTAGAGACTCAAACATAATTTATATCATTATAAATGGTACCGATGAAATAAAATTAACCCAAAAAAAAGACACAACTAAACCATCAAATTGCTACTTGGATCTAAAACTCTTGGTGCTACTTAAATAACATATACCACAGTAAACTTTTGCTTAAATCCAATACCTATTACTTAAATCAGTGATCAATATACTACATTGTTTAGTTGTTGATGTATCTAGCACATTAAAGATCTTAAGTATATAAATAGGGAAAAAAAGTCAAATGAAAAAAGTGCTGTTGCAGAGTGGCGAATTGCAATTTAGTCAAATTTTAATAACCGTTTAGGCCCAATACATTATTGTTCACATTTACTTTTAACTGGTTTTAGCTTTTAGTTATGTCCGTTCGTATATTTCTTAACCAACGAACACAAAAACGTGATTATCTTAGCAAACAAACATGAACAAGAAAACCAATTTGTTTGTTTAATTGTTTGTGTCCGGTGTTTGTTTGGTTAAATTTAAACAAATAAACACGAGCATGATTTATTCATGTTTGTTAGGTTCGTTTATAGGCCTACTTTTTGCATTATAATCATCAAGATCAACAAAAGATGTACCCGGGCATCCCTTTTTCCATAATAAACACGGTTATCCCTTTCGAATGAGCAGCAATATCCGTTTTAGCGTAAACCACCTGATTTTACCAAAGAATATGATATGTTAACAAAGATAATACAAAGAAATGATGAACATATAAATGCGTTAATTAATTACCAGGGTTTGTGCAATGGGACCATTGGTACACCGTATCTTGTTCCCATTAAGAACATAACACCATCAACACGATCAGTTTAGTATTTCATGCCAGCAACATCCTAACCATCTGACAATATGAAAAACAAAAATCAACTCAAAATAAATCCTAAACATAATCCAAAAAAACAAAATTTCTTAACCAAAGATACACCACTAAGTTCACTCACTAATTTGCATGGAAATTAATGTAACTATATATTATTTCCTTGAATGATCAAAAAATCTGAAGTGTTGAGTGTTCATCTAATTGGTCACCTGTAGACATATGATCATTCTGCAACCCTACACATATGATTATCTTACACAGTTGGCTTTAATGCACGAAATAAACACAGACCTAAACCACACACGTTACAAACACAATGAAATTCATAAACAAAGTAGATAATGGCATTACCTTGACATGAGTTTAACATATGTACCATCAGATTGAGTAATTTGAAGTATCAATTAACAAAAACTTCACATATAATATTGATCGATGATTCAAAACCTAAATTGAAACACAAAACATACCGACTGTTGGGAGACGAAAGATGATGCGTTGTGAGATACATAACGACTGTTGTTAATTGCTTCGCATCGATGGAAGAATAGATGTTGATTCAGCGAACTAAATGATATTTTGGGTTGTTGAATCACCAGGGAAGGACCTCAACTTCGTAACGGCTCTAGAGAATGAAATTCGGGCCCTTGTAATTTTGAATTTAATGTAATTTATCTTGAATTATTTTATTAGCAAGAAAATCTACAATAATGAATTCTATTTATGGAAGGAAGTTAGCAAAATAGAACAATAATAATTTAAGATGCTAAGTAAATGCCATGTCAGTTATTTCTTATTATATCATGACCCATGATCTGTTTTCTTATATAACCCATGACATGCTTTCTATGGCAGTAGGGCTTTGTAAAGCTTTGAAAAATAAATTATTATGTGAAACGGATCTTGAACCAAAACCCTGATATTTCAAACTAAAGATATTTTCCGACTCCACTGAAATGGTAATTGTGTTAGTTTTTTTTAACACAAGGGCCATCCTTAAATGTGTTAAAAAAATTTTGGTCAAATGCGAAATAAAATTTTGGGCCTTAAGTAAATGGTTTTTTTTAACATTTAAAATTTTAAATGTGCTTATATGATTATGATTTGGGTTGTTATAAAAAAACATATGTCTCAAGTGAGACTAGAACTCATAACCTTTTCGGACATACACAAACAGAACCGGACGTACATTAACGGACGTAATCGAATGGACATTATCGGACGTTCATGAACACTATTGAATGGACTGGGTCTTTGTCCGTATTCGTCTGTTAAGCTTACCGAACGAAATTTTTTTTGTCCATGTCCGGTCATTTATTAAACAGACATACATAAACGAACTTTTTGCCGAACGGACAACCGGACGTCCGGTTCGTTTACAGCCCCTGCAGTACATTTTTAAAGTCCGGCTTAGCACCGGCCAATGGAATAATGTTTAGATTATTAACATCCAATATTCTAAATATAAATAATGAGTTAAAACAAGTTTTACGAAATAGTTTAGCACTGTAACATCTAAATATGAATATTTAGGTGACCAATTTTTGAAAATTTATGAAACATGTATAAATTTTTAATATTTTAAATTGATTTGGAATTCTCTTGGTTTTATTTGTGATATAAATATATGTGATTATGAAATTTCATTAGGATTATTTTACTAGAATTGAAGAATACAAAAATGATTCTGTAGCATCCAAATTTTAACGGATGACTTAAAATATGTATATTAGTTCTATAAATACATATACCTTAAACAAAGATATTATATTTCAACGTGTTAAAAAATGTTATTGAGGATTTGTTATCGACAAATTCATTGTTATAACTTTCTTCAACATATATTACCAAGTATGTGAAAAGATAATTAAATTTTACGAGGACCAAACTGGATGTTGAAAAACTAGAGTATAAGGGGTGTTTGGGAAATTAATCAAAAGAAAAAAAAAACAGAGATCGATCAAGGGGAGGGGGACGCCTCTGGTGTCTTCGAGAAGAGAGAGAGAGAGATGAAGAGAGGAGGCCTAAATCCTTCACCAGGTCTTGAGTTCGAGGGATTCGAGCATGCTCTTATTGATCCCCATTGTTTTCTAAGTACACCGGTATGTAATTTTGATGTTTAATGGTGAATTTATGAATTTGTGGTTAATATGATGTTGAGCTCTAAACCCACAAATTTTTGGGTAATGGTGAGTGATTTTGTGTGTAGAACACCTAAATGATGTATTAAAATAATTATTTGTGACTATTGAGTTATGGGTGTGATTGCAGTTATAATCTATATGTTAAATTATTGTGACATTTGAGACAAAATCAGGTACACCTTAGTATGCATTTACCAAATAAATGATTAACAGCTTATTGTGTATTGAACAAACGATTAACCAAACAGGTCTGGTTATGACCCGGATATCCCAATGGGGCATCTATAAGTGATATACGTTTATTATAAGCTAACATATTGATATTATGGCCTTAATACAATGGCAAACCAGTTAAACGAAAACATACTCGTTTAATTACACGCTATGATTTTAAACGCGAAAGATAGTTAAGAAACAAGCATTGTATCGTCCGTTAAGCCAAAAAAACTTACAAAACACTTATTTGGTGTAACATCCTATTTTGCTAATACTAATGAAGGAATGTTTTGATTAATTGTGTGTGTAAATACTTGGATAATAATTGGATTTGAAATTGGGAGTGGATTGTGGGGCCCATAGCCCCCCTATATAAACCCAACCCCTCTACCTTTTCACCATTTTCTTTCCCTCCACACACACACCCTAGAACACACACACACTTTCTGAAGACCCGAATCCAAACCCGGGTTAAAGTAAGGAAGATTTTGTTGTTCAAGTGTCTTCAAACAACAAGAACACGTCTAGATCTATGTGTTGTCCAGATCCGAACCCGACCGAGACCAAAAGGTGAGTTTTGGCTAACAAGGTTAAGTTTTTATGGGTGGTTTCGACATACAAACTGATAGAACGATAGATCGGGCTGTAAGATGTAAGAAAAACATAAACTTGGTGAGTTATAACCTCACGGGTGTGTTAAAGAACAAAAAAGGTGATGATCAGGCCTCATAAAACACGGGGATACAAAGTTGATACAACCCGAAACCCATAAAATGGGTAGAATCGGGTCCTAAGGAAGAGTCACAAAGTAAAAATGGCTTCAAAATGATAAAAACGAAGAAAAGGCATTCTGATCGCACGAAGCAGAATTCGCATTGCATAGCCATGCGAAGCGAATGTTCATACAAAGCGAATGGCCATGCGAAGAGAATGGCCATGCGAAGCAAATGTTTATGTGAAGCGAATGGCCATGCGAAGCGAATGGTCATGCGAAGCGAATATTCATGCGAACCGAATGGCCATGCGAAGCGAATGTTCATGCGAAGCGAATGGCTATGCGAAGCGAATTCTCATGCGAATTCTTCCATGCGAATTCTCCCATGCGAATTCTTTCAAAATTGTGGTAAAAACGTGACCCGATTCATTTTTCTAGTGCATTTTTGATAAAGGACTATTAATGAAAATAAAATTTTTCCAAGCTGACTTGGCAGCTCGACCCTTGCCAGGGGCTCTGCCCCTTGGACCCTGCTAGGGGCTGCCGCCTCTAGGCCCCGCTACCAGGGGCGCTGCCCCTGGACCCCTGTTAGTTGAGGGTTTCATTAACTTAGATGTAAGAAGTAGTAGTAATGGATAATTGATACTCGTAACTTGTTACACAGTTAGCCGAGCTTAGCTAAGGAAGGGCATCACCATTAACTCAAAGAGAAACCGACTACAGGTGAGTCCTAGCCCCATTTCTCTTCGAAATGTTTTCGGGGCTATGTGCATACTTGTAAGACCAGAAGTGTAGATATATATATACACATACAGTTAAATACATATATGTGGCAAGAACGAAAGAATGTGGTAAGAATGTGTATGTGCTTAGTTTGATAACTGAATATGATTGTAAGAGTCAAATAGAATATAATGAAAAGAGTCAGGGTGGCAGGCCCTCCTAATACCTGGGCAAGAATAGAGTGGCCGACTCTATGATATTGGTGCAAGAGGTTGGGTGGCAGACTGTCAGGACCGTGAATCGGGTGAAACCTTAGAAAGGTTGACAAGAACACACCGACTCTGCTAACCCAAAGGCCTATTGAATATCCCGGCGGAATCAGGATATCCAACAAGTGGGAGCGAAGGAGTGAAAGTATATCAGACACGAAACGTAAATGAATGATCAGTAAGAACGATTTCAAGACAAAGATTCACTGCATTTAATATATCATTTAATACAACAGTGAAAGGAATGTCTAGGGTTTCCTGTGTGATGGCGGCGGCGATTGTACGAGAAAACAAAGAGAATATTCCTTTTTTTTGTTTTTCGTATTCAGTGCGTGCCAGCCTGTATTCCGTCTGGAAATCCGTATCCTAAAAGGTATCCTATGACCCCTATTTATAGACCCTAACATTCCTTCTAGAAGTTCCTAATCATTACATAATGAAACTCAAAATAATACAAGTGTTGAGTCCTCGAGCAAGGTAACTATCTTGCTCGAGCATACTCACTATGCTAGGTATGCTCGATGAGTGTCTTCGAGCATATTTTACTTCGAATATATTCTCTTTCGGAGAATATATTCTCCTCCAGTAAGCTTCGTTCTTCTTGACTTGTCCATGCTTTGCTCGAACTAGTCCATCGAGCAAGCTCATTCTTCTTGATGTCTTCAGTTATACTTATTCAGCAATCTTTAGCATGCTCGGATGTAAATCTTGCTCGGGAACTAAACTGTGCTCGAAGTCCTTGCTTTGATCACGTGACATCTTCTTATTGCATCCATGCTTGTCCCCATGTGCTCAATCATCCTGTGCTCGTAACACTTGGTTAAAACTTGTATGATCAAGCTGTTTGCTCGATTGGTAATCCATGCTTGATAGAAGAATACTCTTGCTCGTTGAAGTGTAGCTTGCTCGAAGCCTTAACACTTAGAAGAATTAACCATTTAAGGTTTAGAAAACCTTGCTAGAGGTAGTAAAACTATGCTCGATCGCCTAAGCTTGCTCGAAGTCCATACTTAGCCGTTTTTCTGAGGAGGTTGAGAAGATTCCAATCTTTCTTATCAAAAATCCGACCCAACAATCTCCCCCTAGATTGGAACAAGCTCAGATGCACCAAAACATACCTGCATAGAGTTACACATGTATCAGACATACAATATATATCATTTAAGAACATATCGTTTCATTACATAATAAGGAATTCTGCCTCATGGGCATTACAAATCAAAGTTTTTACAATTAAAACAAAAGTACAAAGATAAATAGAAATAAATTAATCTTCAATCAGCTCCATTCCTTTATCTTCTTCCTCTGCTTCTAGCATCAGTTTTTTCCTTTAGTTTCTTGGCATATGCAGCCCTTTGTTTTAGCATATCAAGTTCTGAGGAGTCAGATGCATCACTTGGAAATCTTGCATCAATTATATCTTGTAAGTCTTGTGGATGCATGAACTTGAGGTCTTCATCATGTCTTATAACTGCAATGGGAATCTCAGACTCATTTCTTAAGGTGGTTGAATCATCATGTTGATTGTAGGTGATGTATGTGATTCTTCCAAATTGTTACACCTTTGAGTTGGGTTCCTGCATGACTTCTCTCATAGCCAAGCACTCTTTTAAGGTCTTCCTTTTCTGTTGAGAGCTGCTTGCTTGAGTTCTCTGTTTCTTTGATTCAGAGAGGGAAAGCTCAGAAATGTGTACTTCGCTGATTCTCTTCTTCCTCTTCTCTTTTTCTGTTTGGCTTCTGATCTCTCTCTTCTTCTGCTGCAGAAATGGGAATCCCTTTTCTGCTTGTTCTTTCAAAAACTTGGAGAGATCATTCCTCAGTTGACCAGATGGTTGACTTCTTATTTGATTGTCATATAAAGTCAGTTCAGCCATCTTGGTCAGTTGCTCCTTTGTAAAATTTCTCAAATCATCCCTGAAGATGATGAAATGTTCTTTCTTGTCCTCAGTCACAGCCCTTAAGGTCTTTGATCTTCTGTCAAAGTAGAGACGTGTGGGCAAATTCAAGTTCCTTGGCTGCACAGGCCTCACACTTTCTGACCTAGGGGTTCTGCTTGAGCTCCTAATTTCAGCTTTCTTTATCTTGTCAAGACCCTCTTCAACATACCATCTCTTTATTGTATCTTCTGTTTGCATCAACAGTCTTGACATTTTAACTCCCTTTTTATGGAGGGCATTCATCATCTCTGCATGAACCTCTTATTCAGCCCTCCTTCTATCTTCCTGTAACTTCCGCTGTGTTTCAAGATACATCCTATGCTCTATGTGATATATTCCCATTAACTGATCAAGAGGCATGTTCTGAAACTGTTCTTATTATATCCTTTTATCTATTACAAATGCTTTCAACATTTCCATTCTCTGAGGGTCCTCAAACCACCTCTTTGCTTCTTGATCTTTCTTTTCCTTTTCTTTCTGCATCCTCATTTTTAGCTCCTGTTCTCTCTCATATTTTTCTTGACTAGCTTGATCCTTGTAAGAGTCTTTCACTTGTTGTATTTTTCTTTTTAGTTCTTCATGAGAGAGATTTATCAACTGATTATACTTGTATCCATAAAGTTGGAGAAATTTGATATCCTTATGCTTTGACTTCAAGGATTCATACTTTTTTTCATCTTTTTGTTTCTTTTCAGTCCTTTTTTTGCTACTATCTGATTCTGTGAATTTCTTTTCTTTCTCTTCCTTTCTTTTGGACACCTTCCTCACATACTCAGATAGATCCTCCATGAGAGCCCTTTTGTATAAACTATCAATCTTGTCAAAAGGTTGTAAGTTAAGGAATGCAGGCTTGTGACCAGCCTTTATTAGTACTTCTCTTTTTCCTTTCCTCACTTTCCAACCCTCAGCTTCTTTTGCTACATCCTCTCTTGATAGTCTTTGAAGATAAAGTGGATCATAGCCCAAACTGATTAGATATTCATCATCTTCGTTTGTTTTCTCAGTATTCTTCACACTTTCCTCTTTCTCCTCCTCAACTTCTAAGTCAGCTTCTTCTTCAAGATCATTAAGAGCATCAATCATGGGTTCTTCATTTTGCTTGGATTGAGCTCTTCTTCTCTGTTCAAGTATTTCTGACCGAAGTTTGTATACCATCTTCTTCACAGATTTTTGTCTCTTTGGCTTTGGTTTCTCAATTTCAGATGAGGATTTTCTTTTTGGACCAGATTGGGTTGGAGTGGAAGTGTCATTTTTGTGTTGTTTAACCTCTGGTTCTTCTAGAATGATTTCTTCATCAATTGACTCAGATTCATCATTTTCAGTTTCAACTGTGTGGGTGTCTGCAGGTTCTTCAGTAACTTCTTCAATAATAGGCTCATTTAGTTCGTGATGTTCTTCCACTCTCTGTTCTCTTTCTCTACCCATATTGATGAATTCTTGTTGTGCTTTCCTTGCTGCTGTTACTATATCTGGGTGATGTCTTACTGGGTTGTTTAGTATGAGTGTTATATCTTTCATCATTACCAGTTTGACCATTGTGCTTGCTGAGATCTCAACAGTCTCATCTTCTTCATTTGTGACAGGACCTAAGCCCAGTTCATCCTCATTCACTTCAGGCTCAGTAATCACAGGTTCTGCAACCTTGTCTTGTTCACTTTCTTGTTGGTCAACATTCAAATTTTCATTCAAGGCATCAATTATAGCCTTGATTGCTGCATCAGCTTCTTTTAATTTCCTCTTATCTGCCTCCTCTTTCTCTTTTAATTTTATTATGGCTTCTATCACCTCCTGAGGAATTTCCTCCTCCTCTTGATTTATCTTTTCTCTCTCTAGTACTTCCAATTCTTCATTCATAAGATTGATTGCTGTTTTCACTGATTCAGCTTCAGCTACATCCAGATCGACCACATCTTCTTTAAACAGTATATCCTCAGATTGAACTGTATGCTGGGGCAGGGGGTGTAAATCATCATCTGTAAGTGCAACCCCCTTTCCCTTAGCTTTTCTTTTCAATTTTTCTTCTACTGTTTCTTCACTTTCTTTATCCTCCCCCTCAACATCAGACTCTTCCTCATCATATGCTTGATTTAACATGTGTAAAGCATATGATGGACCAACCTCCACAATCACTTCATCAGTACTTTCATACATTTTTCCAATTACGTTTAAGCTCTCTACACCTTCAGGTTTCTCCCCTTGTTTTGGTGCATCTGAGGTCTTCCAACCTCAGACTGCCCCTCAAGGGTTCGAATTTTCAGTAATGCTTCATTAAGAGTAGCCTCCAAAGCTGAGTTTCTTGACGCCAGAATGGCATTCTGTTCTTTTAGCATTATGTTTTCAAACTCAAGCCTTGCATTTTCACACACAACTTCGTAAAGATCTGGGCTTGATTGTGGGGTTTCAACATTTGGTTTTGAAGTTGGTTCAGAAAAAGGTTGAGACTCTGCAGTGTCAGGGGATGGGACTTTATGTGGTTCAGTGATTGGTTGGTCTTGAATTGGTTGGGTGGAAAGAGGTGGTGAAGGAATGTCATTGATTTGATCATTATCAGATACAAATAGGTTCAGTGGTTGCTGGGGAAGCAGGAACATCATCATTAACATCATTATTTTCATCCTCTGTCTCAACAGACTCTGTTTCATCATGGCGAACTGCAGGTGGTGGGGAGTCTGGTGGAGTGATCTTGGTTAATGTGTCTGCAACATCTGATACAACCTGAGCAACAAACACATCCTTATCCATCGGCTCATTGGTCTCCTCCTGTACTTCAACCTCTGCAATGACTTCCTCTTGTGCAGTCTGTTCAATTAAAGGCACATCATTACTACCAACCAACATGTCATTACCACCCTCATCACCATCATCATTATCATTATCATCACCATCATCATCAATACCAACTCTATCCTCCTCCTCACTGTTTCCAGGGGACCTTGGAACATCAATAGCCTCGAGAGCTGGTACAAGTAACCATGGAAGCACATGCCATTCATCATTATCAATGAACTTACTCTTTGCATCTTTCATGCGCTTGCAGATATTTGGGTCCTGCAACCTCAAAACTTGTCCTGTTCTTTGAATTTCCGGTAGAGCTCTGTTGAATAAAATTTGTAGAAAACGTGGATACATGAGAAATCGTAGATTGACTGGCTTCTCTGCATTTGAAACTAGCCCTTGAAAAACAAGTTTCAAAATATTGAAGGGCTGTTGATACAAGATAGCTACAGTAAGAGACCCGAGCTCTCTACTCAGCAAAGTCCAAGTCCCTCTCCGAGGAGATAGGGACTGAATCACATGATGAATCAGGAATCGGTAGATTAAAGGAAAACTCCTTTTCTTAAATTGTCCCTCCTTAACATCCCCTTGGTATCCTATCGTCTCTTGAAAAATTCGCAGCAATCTTGGAACAGAATACAGTTGTTGAGCTTCAAAGTTGTCATTGAGGTTTAAAGCAGCTCGAATGGAAGCCTCTGTAATTTCAATATCATTGTTTAACACAGATGCCTCGATCCTCTTCCCATTGACGTCATTGACATAGGTCGCGGACTGCCAAAAGTCTGTAAGATGGTTCCTGTAGAGTGTGGGGTTTTCTGTCAGCGCCAGTTGTAGATTGGAGTTTCGTAGGAAATTTATCATGACTTCTAACTCCATAATTTCATCATCTAGATCCAATTGAGCGCACATATTTTGCCTTTTTTCAAATTTAAAGGCCATCAGTTCTGCAAGAATAAGAGAATGTCAGTATACAAAGAAGCAGAACTTGTATATGAGAAAGGAGAGATGAGTAATGGCGTCTTCGATTAACCTGTTCCGTATTAATATGCGTACCTGTCAGAACAAGTAAACAGTTAGTCAATTAGTTCAATTAGAAACCCTAATTTCAAAATCGGTGCGACGATTATCGAACAACGATGTCTTACCTAAGTCGAAACAGAGCTAATGGCAATAATCAAAGTGAAATTAAGCAAGTAATAGAACAGCGAGCAAGAGGGAGATAGTACGAGCAAGAAGGCTTTCATTTAGGTTTAATCAGAGAGAAATATATGAAAAACTTTCTAAGTCCCCCTTTATATACCTAACATTTGGGTGGTACAGTACCTTGGTTTGTCGTCTAGAACACGACAGTTGTCATTTAATTTCAAATTGAAATGTACCTCCCTTGCTCGAGCATACTGCCAAAATAAAAGCTGGCTCCCCCTGTACACAAGGACATGGTACAATTCTTGCTCGAGGTACTTGGAATATTCTCAGTCCTTGCTCTTGTACATGGTACAGTTAGTATAAAAGACAAAGCAAAAGCTAACTTCCCTTGTACACGAGTACATGGTACAAGGTACTTGCTCGTCTTGCTTGAGGTGTAGTGTGCTCGAATGTACCTTTTAAAGTTCACTAAATATTGAATCCTGAGCCACACTAGTACTTACCTTATTTGACGATGCATCATGCTCGAGAGTACTTAGAAATATATCATGTCAATTCCCTATGCTCGAGATGCATTCCTGTGTGGACTTAGCTTTAGGCATCTATTAGCCCAATATGCTCGAAGTGCACTGTGCTCAAAAGCCTTACCAAACTAAATCTTTCCTAATCCTGTACTCGAACTCACAGCCTAAGTGTCCAGTTCATGAGCTTGCTAGAACTACTTAAAACACAATAATCTTCAAGTTCCTTAGCTCGAATGCTTCTACCTTAGTATTTAGCACACAACTATGCTCGAAACACACAACATCAATTTTCATAACATAGCAGGTGCTCGAAGACAAGATTCATGGTTAACACTTAACAACAAATTTTCATGTCATGCTCGAAACAGATAATTCATACATTGCAGTGTATACTCGAAGCAGCAATTCATAAGCAGGCACAGTTTCCTAGATTGAAACACTTAACTTGAAATTCGATTCAGTTTGAGAATCACAACTTTTAAGCCACTGATTCAAGACATGAGTAATCATGTCGTGTTCTCAGATTTTAACTTTGACCAAGGAATATTCATGTCATAATAGTAAATCGAATGAGCAATAAGTTTAAAGTGACACAAGAGATCAAAATCCAGTTCAAAAAATAAAATTCATTTTAAGTCAATTTGGAAAGATCTCAATTTTGGGATCAGACTATTTAAAACAGCGATCACACCACTTGTAGGTCCCCCCGGGGCGTCGCCGATCGATACGAGATCCGCACGATGTCTAGGAGTGCGGAATCCTCCTAGACTCGTTTATTGGTGTAGAAGACGAAGAACACGATTACACACATACAAACACACGAACAAATACACGAATGGGATAAACACATCTGCAGATCCTTTCATATAATAATCATAACTCGTTACACACCAAACACGAAAACAAATGACGGCCGACCCGAGGTGGGCTCTACCTCGGGCCGTCCCAAACGACTCTCCCTCTGGGTTTCTCTCTAGACAATTGAACTACACAAAACACTCTAATTTTCTGGATACACACGCCTAACCAAGACACACATATATATATATATATATATAAACAACTTCACGGGCTTGGGCCTGTAGGCGAAGTTGTTACAACTTCGCCTAAGGCGAAGTTGTTCTAACTTCGCCTATGGCAGAAGTTGTTACAACTTCGCCTATGGCGAAGTTGTCCTAACTTCGTACATCGTTTCCGCTGATCAGAATTGCATAGCGACGGTTACAAAATGCACCAACAGACTCCCCTTTGACCGTTGCTCTCAATTCTAACAAACACAAAAGATCATCTGTTACAAAACATGCACCAACAGACTCCCTCTTAACTGATGATCTTCTGTTTGCCCTTCAACCAGCCGTGTCTGAAACTGTCTTGTAGCTTCACAAATCTACCAATCACCCAGCGCCTTCCATATCCAATCTCCCCTTCAGTGTAAGCTTCTTCGACTATATAGCTTGAGGTCTTTGAAATGCATGCATCCCCGTGCCTAATTGATCATCTCAACCAATCACGTGAGTCCTTCTGACTTCACAACACGTGAAGTTGGGCTCCCTCCACAACTTCACCAACACGTCGGCATACGATAAGGTTTAATCTTCAACTACTCAACATCAAGTGATCAATTTCATCACAAAACCACCTTGACAGAATCTAACACACATGACCATTAATTAATCCGAAGCATCTTCAATCACCAGGGATAACGATCAAGAACATAAACACTTTAATTCCCGATTAAATCCAACTTGTTCCAGAATTTTCAATTTAATAAATAAGCATCACGTTTCAGGATCCAATTCTCGAACGCCTTGAAAATAACATAAATAATATGCTCTGACCGCAATCCAGTAATGACAAAAACCTTCAGTTCAATTTGACTTTCTTCAGTTGGTCAACCTCGAACAACAACAATTTCATTTGCCCACAAACACCCAAATATGTGTCAATATCCAGTTTCAATCAATATCCCATTCACAACCTCAACTCCAAATCCAGAGTTGACACGTATTTGTTCACACGTAATACCAAGAGATAACAAGTTTCACTCGTTGACGGAACAACGTCTTCGGTCTCACAATAATCGTGTACACCTGGCCATACAGACGAAAACTCCAAACAATTTTTTTTTTTTTTAACTTCGCCTAAAGTCAACTTCGCCTAAAAGTCAACTTCACCTAAAAGTCAACTTCGCCCCTCCATAACTTCGCATGTATGACTTTGACCCTATATAAAGGAAATTAAAGGTCAGACTTATCATTATTTCAAAAACCAGCGAACTTATCCTTCTTTAAACCCGGCGAACTTATCTCCAGAACCCTAGGCGAACTTATTTCTCGATCATCTGTGTTATTATTTTCTCAGTTCTAATCCGTGATTAAAGGTGTGTAGGCTTATAGTGTCGTATATTCACTATCATTGACGTTAATCATCGGTCGTTTCGACCTGATTCACGACCCCGTTTATTCGAAACTTCAATACCCGATTTTCAAACGTGTTTTCACGTGGTCGTAATCATTTTGATCGTCTAGATCGTCTTAAAAACATGTTTTACGAGATTCGCAATCTCCAAATTCACCAACTACACGTCGATTGAACAACCTAACTGTTGCCGATTCATATTCAGGCGAACTTACAGTTTAGGCGAAGTTATCCGTAACTTCGCCTGAGGTTTAACTTCGCCTGATAATTAATTATGTAACAGTATTTGAGGCGATGTTGTGGTTAGGCGAAGTTATCATTAACTTCGCCTGCCCCTTTGTACTTAACTGTTATCCGGCGAAGTTCAAGTTGAGGCGAAGATGTTCCCAACTTCGCCCCACCTCTAACTTCGCCTATACAGAATAAATCATAACTTCGCTCATGGTAAGAGGCGAACTTGTGATTTGCCTTGACTTTTATCTAACTTAGCCTGTTTGTTGCAGAAATGGCAGCTGTAGCTGGAGCAGGCGGCGCAGGTGGTGATGAAGGAGGAGATAAGCAACGACAGTTCTTCCCGGGTCATAACATGTACATAACATTAGACCCGGATGCGAGCGGTGTTGATGATTTCCGCGAGATCATCACATTCTTACTCCGCTCGCTTATATTCCACGCGATTACCACAACACTGCCGATATCCTTGCCAAACATTGAGGATTTTTGGCAGACAGTGGAATATGACTGTCGAGTCGAGCCCCCGGTCATGCGTGCAACGGTCAATAATCAGATTGTTCAGTTCTCATCTGAACAGATCCGGGTGGCTTTGCAGTTTGGAGAAGAAACGAGAGACGACCCGACAGACTTTGTGGCTCCATTCCGAGATGGTGCGTTTCTGAGGATGGGATATTCTGGTCCCCTGGGGGATACTCAGAGACGCAAGGGGTTCTTGCTAGACCAGTGGCGCTTTCTCATGCACGTAATGATCGTGTGTATGTCAGGGAGAAAGGCTGGTACAGATGGCATGGGCGCGACCATGCAGTCGGCGATGACTGCTCTGACTTACAATAAGCGATACAGCTTTAGTCAGATGGTATTTTATGAGATAGATCGTTAGAGAAGGGCAGTGGCGCGTGAGATATTTCTTATGTATCCAAGATTCATTCAGATGATCTTGAATCACGTTGCTCCAACGTTACCTCAGTGCCGCCCGATCAGATATGTAGAAAGTGTTAGTAAAAGGATCTTCGCCCAATGCAGATCTTCCATTGCGAGGAGTAAACCTGAGCTCCATCCTCGACGTACTCCTTTATTCGGGTACTTGATCAACCCAGAGTATGTGCCAGCTCTGATACCACTTGTAGGTCCTCCCCGGGGCGTCGCCGATCGATACGAGATCCGCACGATGTCTAGGAGTGCGGAATCCTCCTAGACTCGTTTATTGATGTAGAAGACGAAGAACACGATTACACACATACAAACACACGAACAAATACACGAATGGGATAAACACATCTGCAGATCCTTTCATATAATAATCATAACTCGTTACACACCAAACACGAAAACAAATGACGGCCGACCCGAGGTGAGCTCTACCTCGGGCCGTCCCAAACGACTCTCCCTCTGGGTTTCTCTCTAGACAATTGAACTACACAAAACACTCTAATTTTCTGGATACACACGCCTAACCAAGACACACATATATATATAAACAACTTCACGGGCTTGGGCCTTTAGGCGAAGTTGTTACAACTTCGCCTACGGCGAAGTTGTTCTAACTTCGCCTATGGCAGAAGTTGTTACAACTTCGCCTATGGCGAAGTTGTCCTAACTTCGTACATCGTTTTCGCTGATCAGAATTGCATAGCGACGGTCACAAAATGCACCAACACCACTTCATGGTCAGTGTTATTCTGACCCAAGTCAGGTTGACAGCAGGTATACTTAGCATAATGGTCATTGCTTTTGGTGATACATTTTGGATTCAATTAGTGCATAAAATAGGAATGGTTATCACTATAGCTTCAGGTTGCCTCTAATCTCTTCTCAAAGCTTATTTAGCTTTCTCCAAATCACCCGAATTGACTCCGATCCCCTGATGCCCTGGTCAAAATTGATTTTTGTATACTAGAGCAGTTATTTATATATATATATATTTTGTCTTTGATAACAGACTGTAAGGTTAAACGTTGGACTTACATGCCATCCGGACTTACATGCCTTACATTCAGGGTGTTTAGAACTTACTTGTATGCCCCACCCTTGTAGTTCTCTTAGTGCC
This sequence comes from Bidens hawaiensis, assembly GCF_021521415.1. Lineage (NCBI taxonomy): Eukaryota > Viridiplantae > Streptophyta > Magnoliopsida > Asterales > Asteraceae > Bidens > Bidens hawaiensis. Next base: position 94,498 of record NW_027498310.1, on the reverse strand, counting down.
CCTTAAGTCATGAAATCATCTAACTTATTCTGTAAATATATATATTATACTTTTGATCTTTTTATACTTTTCAATATTTTTCTCTCTCTTTTCTTTTGAGAGGTTTTCCATTTACCAATAATATATATCTGCTCAATTACTTAGTAAATATTTGTAGACCAGAAACACCAACGGGCTCGTGTATGATTGGATAATGACCTTTCTGCCTATCATACGGAGATATGTGCTAAAGAACATACCTTATTTTCCAATGTTTCACCACATCATACTTCAGCCAGGTTAAGTTTATATCACATATTGCAACTACAGACCATGGAAAGCTTGCCAATGACTGTACTCAAAGCCTTTTGAACTTATAATCCATGGGTTAGCCATCGTAAATAGTTTTCTATCATTTCCCATATTTAGGTTGGATTTAATTTCCTACAAATTAGTTTCTTGCTTCTTTGAAGCTGGGAACTTGGATAGTACTATCATTTTTCTTATGAATTGTCATTGAAAACTGTGTTGCTTAATCAAAAACTCTTTACCATTTTAAAAATCATTTTTCTTTGAAAATTCAATTTAAGAACAGTGACTTTAAAGATGGTGTTGTCATTTAAGCATTTGTAACCAAGCACACACTTTCACAATATCACAACACAAACCTTCAGATAGCATAGAAGCATCAAATTCTCAGTTAAGTCTGTCGAGCATTCCCAGAACTTCATCGAGCATGCTCGAAAGCCTATCGAGCAACCTTAAGTATTCGTTTCAGTGATTGTGCTCGAGAAACTTAGCTTTGTGCTCGACCTCTTAAAACATTCATGCTCGTGTTAAGAGAAAATTCTCAAGTATGGATAGTTTGTGCTCGAAAAGCATTAAACACCCATCTATCACAGAAGCATGCTCGAAACTCTGTGGAAGTTTTTCAAGACTGCATTCTATGCTCGAGCAGTTGAGCAATGATATCTGTGCTCGAATGACTTAGAATAGTCTTTCAGAAGCCTATGCTTGTGCTCGAAGAGCAATAAGCACATTATTAAGCACAGAATCATGCTCAAAGTACTTAGAATCATAAAAATTCATCATGCAAGCATAGATCAAAGTATCAACAGCTGTAATTATCAAAGTTAACAAAAATTCCACACAAGAACAGTCACATACATGATTCATGCAATTTTGAGTAATCATTCAAGCATAGCAATGTTATCATGCAAACATTCAAAGTGAGTAACATAGATCATCAGTAAGCATCTCACTTAAGCACACATCCTAAATCAAACCTCATCAGCATTTATCATACCTAGGCATTTTAACAGAAAATGAAACCTAGTCTTATCTAAAGGTTTGATGAACAAATAAGCCAAATTGTCAGATGTGTCTACCCTTTTCATTTCTATTAGCCCTTTTTCCTGACAATTCCTAATGAAATGATGTCTAATTTCAATGCGCTTAGTCTTAGAATGTTGGACTGGATTCTTAACGATAAACATAGCAGCAGTATTATCAATTAAGATAGGAGTAAGTAAGAAATTCAGACCATAGTCCAGCAGTTGATTTTGAATCCACAGAACCTGTGCACAGCAAATAGATGCAGCAATGTATTCAACTTCAGCAGTTGAGATAGACACTGTAGTCTTTTTCTTGCATTGCCATGACACCAACCTGTTCCCTAAAAATTGGCAGCCTCCTGAGGTTGATATCCTACTCATGTTGCAACCATCATAGTCACTGTCAGTGTGGCCATCAATTCAAAAGAAGGGTTCTTTGGATACCAAATTCCCAAATCTGGTTTTCCTTTCAAGTACCTGAAAATCCTCTTGACTGCTAGCATGTGTGAAACCTTGGGGTTAGCTTGAAATCTTGCACAGACACACACAGCAAACATAATATCTGGCCTAGATGCTTTAAGATACATCAGTGATCCTATCCTGGCCCTATACTCATGCTGGTCCACTGGCTCCCCCTTTTCATCAGGTACCATTTTCTCATGTGTATCCATTGGTGTGGACACTGTCTTGATGTCTTGGCACTTGAATTTGTTAAGAATCTCTTGTACATATTTGGATTGATCTATGAATATGCCCTCAGCTTTCTGTTGCACTTGAAGTCCAAGGAAGAAATTCATTTCTCCCATTGAGCTCATCTTGTATTTGGACTTCATTACTTGCTCAAACTCTTTGCACGTCTGTTCATTTGTTGAGCCAAAGATAATGTCATCCACATACACTTGCAGCAGCAGCAGGTCTTTGTTCCTTCTTTTGTAGAAAAGAGTCTTGTCAATTGCTCCACTGCATAAACCATTCTCTAACAAATGATTTGACAGCTCATCATACCAAGCTCTTGGTGCTTGATGTAATCCATACAGCGCCTTGCTAAGCTTGTAAACTTTGTTGGGGTGCATTGGATCTTCAAATCCAGGAGGTTGTGTGACATAAACTTCTTCATCAATCTTCCCATTTAAAAATGCTGACTTTACATCCAATTGATAGACTTTTATATTCATGGATAAGGCATAAGTCAGAAAAATTCTGATTGCTTCTAGTCTTGCAACTGGAGCAAAAACTTCTTCAAAATCCACTCCTTCCTCTTGTAAGCATCCTAAAGCTACCAGTCTTGCTTTGTTTTTTTATGACAATTCCTCTTTCGTCCTTCTTATTTCTAAGAACCCACTTGGTTCCAATAGCATACTTGCCTCTAGGCTTGTCAACCAAATCCCAGACATGTAAGTCTCTGAATTGGGCTAATTCTTCCTGCATAGCTTCTACCCAGTTGTTGTCTTTCAAAGATTGATTGATATTCTTTGGTTCAACTTGGGATAAGAAGCAGGCATATAGGCAGATATTTGCCTTCTCAGAAGAACTTCTAGTCACTCTCTCATGCAAGTCTCCTATTATGTTTTCTGCTGGATGATTTCTTTCAACAGAAGTGGTTTGTACAACATGTTGTGCAGATACTTCTGTATCAAGATTTGTCATGTTTAGCACAGCAGAATCATCTTCAATTCTCATTTGGGTCTCTTCGCTTGAGCTTGATTTATTTCTGATGAAGATGCTTCATTTGACCCAAATTGCAAAGAGTCAAACAAATACTGGAACCTTTCTTCAAATTGGTTTGTCCTCTCTGTCTAATCAGGTTCCTGATTTTGGATTGGTTCACTCTCCTTTTCACTTGGCCCTTCATTGGAAACTTCCACTGCATCATCTTGTCCATTTGTGCCATCTTCCGCAGCTTGAAGGTTGTTCCTTTCAAAGTTAAAATTATTTGACTTAGTAGCAACGGATGACCATAGCTTGTCCAAATAAACTTGTCTTTGCTTTCCTTTATCTTCAAAGCTGGTTCTGTACATGCTATCATCCATATCTTCACTGTAGATTTTGAAAGATTTGATTATCTTTTCCAAGTCAAATAGCCATTTGGGTCCTTCAACATTGTTGTAATGGTTTTCATTGAAAATTATATCAGATGATTCAACCACCACCATGTGCTCCTTCACATAAACTCTGTAAGCCTTTGAATGAGATGAATATCCCACAAAGAAGCATTCCATTGATTTGGACTGGAATTTGTTCAAATAGTCCTTTGTATTCAAAAGTGAGCATCTACATCCAAAAGGCTTTAAGAACTTCACATAAGGCTTTCTTTTAAAGATCACCTCATATGGAGTCTTATTTTGAGCCTTGTTCAAGAGAACCCTGTTCTGCACATAACATGCAGTGTTGATTGCTTCTGCCCAGAAGGTGACTGGAAGATTTGCATCGGCAATCATGGTCCTTGTGGCTTCAATTAATGTTATGTTCCTTCTTTCTGCAACACCATTTTGTTTAGGGGTTATCGGAGCACTGAATTGTTGAAAGATACCCTTAGAAGTGCATAATTCCTTCATGATTCCATTTCTGAACTCTGTCCCATTATCACTTCTAATGACCTTAACCTTCTTCTCAAGTTGATTTTCCAATTTTAGCACATTCATTCTTATCAACTCTGCAATTTCATCTTTGCTTCCCATAAAGTATACCCAAGTAAACTTTGAATAGTCATCAGTTATCACCAAGCAGTATCTTTTCTTCCCAATACTTGGAACACTTACAGGACCAAACAGATCCATGTGTAGCAATTCCAAGACCTCATCAATAGTATTTATCATTTTGCTTTTATGTGAGGATTTGTGCTGCTTCCCTTTCAGGCATGATGTGCATTTTTCTTCCAACTTGAACTCTCTTGTGGGAAGGCCAACAACATGTTCACCTTTTACAAGCTTGTTCATGTTCTTTAAGTTCACATGACACATCTTCCTATGCCATAGCTTAGTTTCATTCTCAGTGGCTTTTGAAACAAAGCATGAACCACCTCTTGAGGTTGCATTGTTCATTCTTAGTTCATAGAGGTTGCCATTTCTTGGAGCCATCATCATAATCATATCGGTTGGAATCACGAATTCAAGCTTCATTATCAGGCAGTGTTCATCATTGAAAGCCACTTTATATCCTTTGTCACAGACTTGAGAAATGCTTAGCAAGTTATATTGAAGTCCTTCAACATGCAGCACATTCTCAAAGGATACTTTGCCATTTGTGAGTGTTCCTCTTCCTACAATCTTCCCTCCATTTTCATCACTCCCAAAGGCAACTGGCCCTTCATATTTCTTTTCATAGTTGATTAAGACATTCTTGTCACATGTCATGTGTCTGGAACATCCACTGTCCATATACCATGAGTCATTCTTGATCAAGGACTGTTCCTGCACATACATACAACACAATTAGTTTGAATCTGATTTACAAACCTCAGCAGTTTGTAATTCAATGTCAGTGGAAGATTCATCAGGAGTTGGAAGTAGAACTGGAGGTGGGTCTTCATACACAATTTCACAATCTTCATCAGTGTCTGAATCTGACCCATTCTTCATTGCTTGTGATTTGATAATTTCCTTTGTCTGCTCAATCACACAGGTTTTCTTTTCGACCTCCACCTTTATCTTCCACTGGAACCCTTTGGCTCAAACCTATTTCAACAGAAACTTTTCATCACCATTGAGAACTCCAGGTCTGAATTTTCCTTTTCCTTTATCAGTTGACCTTTTGTTCTTCTCAGCTATACTTGGCTCTTTCTCATTTGCCTTAATTTTTAGAATAGCCTTGAGTCTTTTTTCAAGAATCTTCTTTTGTTCCACTGAACCAGATGGTTTTCTGTTTCCACTCACTGATACATCTCTTTGTAGCTCTTCATGTCAAATCCACTCACTACATCAGGAATCTCGAAAATGTCCTCCATGATCCAACAAGAATCAGTGTGATGTCCATATGCATCACATTTCTTGCACCACACCTTGGCATAATTCCCATATCTTCAAGCAGTTGCTTATCTTTGATTTTGTCACTTGGTTTGGGAAAGTCAAAACCTAATGAGGTCTTTGGACACAAGGTGTTTGAGAAATTCATCTTAATTGGTTCACTGATGTCAATTGTTTGTGGATACTTTTCTTTGACAAAAACAATTTTCTTCAGCTTTGAGGGAGTTCTTGATGAGCTACCTTCTTCTTCTCTTGAATATTTTCTTGTTGGCACATAATCAACATCCCCAATATCAAATAATTCATGATTAGAGAAAACTGGGTAAATTGGTGGATGTGAATGATCATAAGTGGATTTCACACTCTCTTATGTTCTCTTCTTAATCTCAGTTTGTGGTCTAGCACAGATGTTAAATACTACATGCTCTCTTCTTATTTTCTCATAGTGCCTTTTTACTTTTGGAGTCATTGGTGGTAGAAGAGGAATTTTGTCAATTTTCTTTATGTTTGAACTTTTCTTCTTCTTCCCTTTTGATGATTTAGAGCTCCGACAGCTACAATTGCTTTCTTCACTGGAATATTCACTCCACTTCTTCTTATCACCTTCAATTCTTTCAGTTTTCTCATTTTCTTGCTTCTCACATTGCTTGATAGTAAATTCTCCATCTTTGTCCACTACTACATCAACATACTGTTTGACGAACTCAGTCTTATCATCAAAGACATTCTTGAACTGTTTAAGATACTCACTTCTATTTTCCTTGTCTACCTTTAGTGGGTAGCTGTCACAAAAAGGTGGTGGCACCTTTTTATACTTTTCTTCTTCAGATATTTTGTCCACATAACCCACAAGGTTTCTAGTAGAAATGAGGTTCTTCAAGAAGTCTATCTGTATCAACAATTCAGCATTCTTCAGTTTTTCTTCAGCATACATCTTCTTTAACCCTTCAATTTCAATTGTCATTCTAGATTGTGTTTGGTATGCTATCATGCAATCATCTTCCAACCCCTTGATTTGACTTTCATAGGTTGCTTCACTTTCTTCATACACATTCAAGAATACTTCCTTTCTTCCACACTCAGATTTCCACTTCCCAATCTCCTGATTTAATTCATCAATTGTAATAAGTAGATTAGAAATTGACATATTAGATTGTACCTGAGAGTTTGAAGATTCAGCTTGATCATTCACTTTTGCCATGAATGCAACATTTGCCCTTTCCATCTCAGCTGCATGATTACTCCAGTCAAATTCCCCATCTTATGGTACCCTTGTAACAGCTACATTTCCCTGATCTCTCTGCTGGTTACCAGTGTTTTGATTTGGTCTATTTTGGTTTGGGTGAACTTGCATCTGATTGTTTCTTTGTGGTTGAAATGTTTGTTGCTGGGTTCAATTCTTATTTTGATAGGGATTTTGGTTGGGCATTTGATTCCTTTGCTGCTGAAAGTTTTGGTTCTGATTCTGATAGAATTGATTCTGGTTAACTTGATTGCCAGACTGTCTTGGCATGTTGCATTCCCTTGCAAAGTGTCCTGGTTGTTGACAGTTATAACAGATGGCTTTGGATTTGTCAAATCCAATCCTTTCATTGGGTCCATTAAAACTGGTTCTGCCAGTTCTGTTATACAACCTTTTGCTTCTTACTGCTAACATAGCCGCTTGCCATTTGATGTCCATATCTTCTAAATCATCAGCATCTATCTGTTCTAAGTCTTCTTGCACGATGCTTTTGTTTATCAGATTCTTGGCCATAAACGCATGGAAAGACTTGGTGAACATTGAGAATAATGCCTGGTAATCTGTTCCTTGAGTTGGATTGTGTTGTGCGAAAGTAGACTGCCCATTTCCAGTAGATTGATTGTCATCTTCAATCAGCTGTGTTGGTGCATAAATGTCAGTAGTTCATATGTCTAGTATCTGTAATCGAGTCTGTAATATTGTTTATGTATTTGTTTGTTCAAAGCGAAGTTGTTGACAAGTTCGCTTAGGCGAACTTGTTAACCAAGCGAAGTTGTTAACAAGTTCGCCTAGGCGAACTTGTTGAACAAGCGAAGTTATGGACAACTTCGCCTGAGGCGAAGTTGTCGTGTATTTATATAGGTTACGGATTACTTTTTAGTAAGAAGTTCAAGTTCGTGTAAATCAGTGAGTCAAGTGACGTGAGGTCGAGAGTCTGTAACTGTGATTATATCACGTGTTGAGTTATTAATATAACGTGAGTTTGTTCGTATCGTATTCGTGTGTTCGTGTGTTTGTGTTCTACGTCCGTAACGATCTACACAGGGATTCCGCACCTGTGTATATCGGGATATCTCGTGTGATCCGTCCAGGGAACCTACAATTGGTATCTGCGCATTTGCTCGATTGTGTGGTTCGGGATATTCACGCGGGTGTAGAATTCGTCACATTTCGACTATTCACGAGACGAGTTTTTGGTGTTTTTGCTCATTCTAGCCTCCTACCAGTGTGTTCAAGCCTTTAAACCGTCAAAAACCTCGTTAAATTCCGATTTTCAGATCTGCAGAAAGTTTGAGTTCGTCAGGCGAAGTTGCTGTTCATCAGGCGAAGTTGCCGTCAGGATACGTAGGGTTTCGGCGAAGATATAAGGAGAAGCGAAGTTATTTACAACTTCGCCTACCTCCTCAACTTCGCCTAACTCAGCGAAGTTCTCATCAAGTTCGCCTAGCTCAGCGAATTTTTCTTCAAGTTCGCCTACTTTTTAAGTTCGCTTACCCTAAGCGAAGTTATTCTCAACTTCGCCCAGTCACGCGAATTTAAGAAAGATCCAGCGAAGTTATTACTTAAGCGAAGTTATCCTTAACTTCGCCTACAGTACTGTTCAGAGGAAATTTTTTAACTTCGCCTACTCAGAATTTTTCGGGTTTCTTAGTCTTCAAGAAGGATGTCGTCGATCAACATTTCGGAGCTTGTAAAGATGGAAGTTTAAGCGGGGTTAGCTACAAAGGCCCCAAGGTTGCTGAAGGGAACCGACTTTGTCGCGTGGAAGGATCGGTTCATACAATACGTTAAGTACCAGGATGCGAAAATGTGGGTATGCATCCAAGATGGATATATTCCACCAGTCATGGAGTATGAGGGTCGAGACCAAATCAAGAAATACAGTAAAATGGAAGAGGAGGAGAAAAAGATGTATGAAGCCGAAAGCAAGGCTCATGCTGCAATCACAATGGCTCTTCCACAGGAGATCCTCCATATGTTCAGAAAGTATACATCAGCTAGAGAGCTTTGGGAAGCTCTTGAGAACAGATTTGAAGGGAATGTAGGTATTCGGGCTTCAAAGATAAAGTTGCTAAAAACTCAATTTTCAGTCTTTAAGTACTTGAAGAACGAATCTCTTGATGATATTATCACTCGATATTATCATCTAATGACTGAATTGAGTAACTACTCCATTTCTTACCGAGAAGAAGAGATTGTGGAAAAGCTTCTCGATGCCCTCCCACCAAAATGGGAAATGTATACTGTACTGATGAGGGAAGACAAGGACTTCCCTACTTATGATCTTGAAACCACTGTCAACAAGCTCAGAACTTTTGAGCTTAATATGGTAAGAAAAGAAACATCTATGGATCAGGTTCAAGATCCAGGCATGTACGGTGCTAAAGTAAACTCAAATTCAAGTTCAAAGACTGATTCTGCCGCCTACTACTCGAAGGGCGAGTCGTGTGCCAAGTCTTCACAGGAGGGGCATGTGTCAGTAAACTCAAATGGGGATGTTTGCTTTGTTGCGGGTGGATCAAGTGGTACTCAACAGACAGCAAGCAAGAGTAGTGGATCTTCAAGTTCCTCAAGCAATAATTACTCTAAGATGCCAATGAGCGTCAAATCTGCTGAAGAGCAGTTTGGCCTCTATGCTTCGTTTATTGCTTCATATGAAAACTATATTCAAGGAAAGGTTGTTGATCCAGCGATGCTGGATGAAGACTATGACCAGATCGATGCTGTTGATCTGGAGGAAATGGATTTACAATGGCAGATGACCATGATAGTGAGGAGAGTGAAGAAGTTTATGAGAAAGACGGGGAGAAAGTTTGTAGGTGGCAGGCCAGGGTTCGACAAGTCTAAGGTGAGGTGCTATAACTGTCAACAAAACGGGCACTTTGCCAAAGAGTGCAGAAACGAGCGAGTTGAACGTGGTCTAGGCCGGTCTGCACAGCACACTGGGAGTAGTAAAGAAGTCAATGCCATGATGTCCAGAGAAGTAGGTGAATACAACTGGAACCTGCATTCGAATGAAACTAGTGAGCAGGCAAATATGGCTAAGGTTGAGAATGAAGAATGTGAGAAGATTACCGGAGAAGAGAAAGCTACTGGTAAGGAAAAAGCTTTCATGGCAGATAACAAGGATCAACTCTCCGAGGTAAGTTCTAAACCTATTTGTACTAAATGTGAGAATTTGTCTGAGCAACTTGCTACCATAACTGATCAGTATGTTCGTTTAGATGCTGAATTTAAAACTCTTAAAGAAGATCATCACTTTATGAAAGCAAGAGAAAACAGTTACAAAGTTAAAATAAAAGCGTGTGAAAAAGATGTTAAAAGCTTAAAAACAAAACTTGCTGAAAAAATTGAAGTAATTGATCCAAGTTATGAGGTTTTAGAAGAAAAGACTAAACTGATTGCTGAACGAGAAAAGCAGATTGCTGACCACCAGGTGAAAGTGGTGGAACTGAACCGAAAACTTGAGCAGTTCAGAAATTCCTCAGCTATTCTTGATCACCTTGTTAGTGGTCAAGATTCCTCTGCAAAGAGGGGAGGAATTGGTTATCACGAGGTTCCACCACCTTATAACCACAATTACACTTTTAACCCTAGTGTTCAGAAATCTGTTGATTTTGAAGTTCCTCAGACAGTTCCAATCAAGGTTACGAGTAAAGAACCAAGTGTTAGTAGTGGCGAAACGAGTTCGCCTGTTTCAAGTGTGAAAATTTCTGTTACGAGTCCAGTCTCATCAGATTCGGATAAGTTGTCCGAATCGGGTAAGACAAAAGAGAAGGTAGTGTTACCCACTGGTGGAGAAAAAGGTAAAACTTATAAAAAGAGTACTCCACTCAACCCGTACGTCCCACCTTATGTGAGACGAACGGCCGGTAACACAGCCTCGACATCCAAAACAACCTTTGAAAAGAAAAAGGAGCATAGGTGTTGTTTTAGGTGTAATAAGTTAGGACATCTTGTTGCAGATTGCCCTCTGACGCCGAAATTCAGAGGTGTGAGGCCTATTAAAACTGAGCATAAGCCTAATGGTAATTTTAATACTGCTAAAAATGAAAACCCTTCAAAGTTCCGAAATGTAACTAATTCAGGTTTTCACAGAAACAAACCTCAGTTTAACAATGCTAATAACCAAACCGCAAGATATAATACTTCCAATACACATAGGTTTGGAAGGCCTCACACTCAATTTCCAAGGAGATTTACTAATAGGACTGACAGGAATTATCCAGATGCTAACTTTGGAAAGCAGAAGTACGGGATGTATAGATCCAAGACCAATTGGTCTTGGGTCCCTAGATTCTAATCCTTTGCTTTATTGTGCAGGAACAGTTGAACAGGGCTGCCCACAGTCTTTGGATTGTTGATAGCGGCTGTTCCCGGCACATGAGGGGTAACAAATACTTGTTGCACGACTTAAAACCTGTTCAAGGAGCGAGAGTTAGCTTTTCCGGTGAAAGTGGAGGAAGAATTACTGGAAGAGGAACGGTGTCCAATGGAAAAATGACTCTTGAGAACGTGAACTTTGTAGAAGAGTTGAAGCACAATCTGCTGAGTGTGTCGCAGATTTGTGATAAGGAGTACACTGTTCATTTCACGAAGAATGAGGCGATCGTGTTGAAGCCTGGTTTTCAGATACCAGACGAGTGGATAGTGATGAAAGCTCCACGTGATACAAATACTTATGTGATGGATATGAGGTCTACTGAAATGGCCACGGAAGAATCATGTTTAATGACGAAAGCAAGCGAATCGGAATCCGAACTGTGGCACAGGAGGATGGGGCACATTCATCTTCGGAAGATGAACCACATTGTCAGGAATGGACTTGTGATGGGCGTTCCCTTGAAAAGTTTTAACTTTGAAGACAAATGTATAGCATGCAAGAAGGGAAAGCAACACAAGAAATCCCATCTCACCAAGAAGGTCAACTCTATTGCCAGTACTCTAGAACTGCTTCACATGGATCTCTTCGGTCCCGTGAATGCAAAAAGTCTAGGAGGTACTTCTTACTGCTTGGTGATCACTGATGACTACTCGCAATATTCGTGGGTATATTTTCTGAAATCGAAGGATGAGACGGCTCAAATGGTGAAGAATTTGATTACCAAAGTTGAGAACGTCATGGGTAAAATAGTTAAATTCATCAGGAGTGACAATGGAACGGAGTTCAAGAATTTTGAGATGGAGATCTTCTGTCTTCAGAAAGAAATTGAACACCAATACAGCGCTCCGTATACTCCGCAACAAAATGGAGTGGCTGAAAGGAAGAACCGAACTTTAATTGAAGGAGCCAGAACTATGCTGGCAGATTCGAAGCTTCCTGTGATGTTCTGGGCTGAAGCAGTTGCTACAGCCTGCTATGTTCTGAATAGAGTGTTAACAGTTAAGAGACTTGGTAAAACGTGTTACGAGCTTATGCATGGAAGGAAGCCTAACTTGAGTGGTCTTGAACCATTCGGGTCCCCTTGTTCGATCTTGAAGACAAATTCTAAATTTGGCGAAGCAGCCGATGAAGGAATCTTAGTCGGTTATGTTGTTGGTACTCCCAACAGACGTGTCTTCAATACTTCGACCTGCAAGGTGGAGGTGGTGTGTAACACCGACATCACAAGTTACCAACCGCCAAAACCTAGCTATGGACCTGCTGAGCTTTTCGACTATGTTAAGCTTTTTAAGTTGTTTAACATACCGGATTTGGAAATTTCTGAAGAAGAAGAAAGAGTTGCGACGAAGATGATACTCGATGAGGAAGAAAATCTAGTGCAAAGACAGCTGATTGATAAATGTCAACCTTCCTCATCAAACTCTACTGGTACCCCTGCTGCCTTGACTGAAGAAGAATTTTTCAATCCATTTCACTCTCAGCCAGAAACAACCATTGACGAGATCTCTTCTAATTTGGAAGATAATTTGCATGTCGGTTCTGTTCCGACCACGAGAATTCATAAAGATCACCCTTTGGATAATGTGATTGGTAATGTGTCCTCAGGTGTACAAACGAGAAGTAGCTTGAATGAACACACCTGTGTTAATACAAGCATTAAGGAGAAAGGAATAATCATGAATGCCTGTACACCTGCTTTATAAGCCAGATTGAACCGAAGAATTATCAAATGGCTTTAAAGGACAGCTCGTGGGTCGAAGCCATGCAAGAAGAGTTGGCTCAATTCGAGAAGATGGAAGTTTGGACTTTGGTTGAAAAACCAAAGAATGTGCATGCGATAGGCACAAAATGGGTGTTTAAGTGCAAGAGAGATGATAAGGGGATTATTATAAGAAACAAGGCGAGGCTAGTCGTTAAAGGTTTTAATCAACAAGAGGGGATTGATTATAACGAAGTGTTCACTCCTGTCGCCAGGTTGGAAGCCATAAGATTGTTTTTAGCGTTTGCTGCTTATGAAAAGATGAAGGTGTTTCAGCTAGATGTGAAGAGTGCGTTTTTGAATGGGAAAGTTGATGAGGTTGTGTATGTTGAGCAACCTCCGGGTTTTCCTGACCCAGACTTTCCAGATCACGTGTACAGGTTGAGCAAGGCGTTGTATGGATTACATCAGGCACCTCGTGCCTGGTATTCAACTTTATCGGATTACTTGCTCGAGAATGGTTTTGAAAGAGGGAAAATTGATAGCACGTTGTTCTTCAAAAGAGATGGAAGCGACTTCCTGCTGGTACAAGTCTACGTGGATGACATTATATTTGCTGCGTCAAAAGTCTCCATGTGTCAGGAGTTTGAAGCCATCATGAAGAAAAGGTTTGAAATGAGTGCTATGGGTGAACTAACTTTCTTTCTAGGATTGCAGGTTGTTCAGAAGAAGGACGGGATGTTCATTCATCAGACGAAGTATGTTCATGATGTGCTCAAGCGCTTCAAGATGGAGGACAGTTCTCCATATGATACTCCAATCTGCGTCAATCATAAATTGGTTGCTGAAGTAGACGGTGATGCAGATGTGGACCCAACTCAATATCGGGCAATAATAGGTTCTTTAATGTACTTAACTGCATCTAGGCCTGATATAATGTTTGCTGTTTGTCTTTGTTCACGTTTTCAGGCAAATCCAAAAGAATCTCATTTGAAAGGTGCAAAGAGGATACTGCGGTTTCTCAAGGGCAAGCCGAAGCTGGGGTTGTGGTACCCGAGAGGAGGAGACTTGAAGCTGGTCGCTTACACAGATTCTGATTATGGAGGGTGCAATCAGAGTCGGAAGTCAACAACTGGAGGATGTCAGTTTCTTGGTGGCAGATTGGTGTCGTGGCAATGCAAGAAGCAGACTTCAGTCGCAATTTCAACCTGTGAGGCAGAATACATGGCAGCATCCAACTGCTGCTCTCAGGTTCTTTGGATTCAACAACAGTTGCGCGACTATGGTCTGAATTTCTTACTTACTCCTATTTGCATTGATAACACAACTGCTATCTCAGTAACTAACAATCCCGTGAAACATAGTAAAACTAAACATATTGACATACGTCATCATTTTATACGGGATTGTGCTGAGAAGAAATTGATTGTGCTTGAAAAGGTGGATACGCTTGATAATTTCGCTGATTTATATACTAAAGCGTTTGACAAATCCAGATTTCAAAACCTTATTGAACTGAATGGGATGATCAATCCTGAGTAACCATGCTTTTCTTGTGATATTTAAAAAAAAAAAAAAAAAAAAAAAAAAAAAAAAACGTCACTTATCGCTTAAAAATATGTCGGTTACATCAGTTTGAAGGACTTGTCTTCGGATATGTTTTGGTCCTCATTTTCTACTTGTAGATTTTGAGGATAGCCATTAACCAGATTACTGATAGTGACCGGGGCGGTTTATGATGAGTTTTTCATTCTCTCGCTTAAAATTAGTTGATCATACTTAGTTAGAAGGACACATACTAGTATGTGGTCGGTCCAGCTGATCCATTGGATCTTCGGGATAGCCGTTTACCTGAAGACTTTGTATTGGTCGGGGCGATTAATGTTAAAATTTTGAAAGAAATGGGAAATGAAATTACTTTTCAAGTCTACTACTTCGTAAGAAGTTCATTTGCTATGTTTAACAGAAAATTGATCCAACCTTGGAAAATGATAGTTATACTGATTCTGTGTGCTTAACTAGTGAAGTTATTAGGCTTAAAAGGCTTTAGAACAGTCATTGTATGTCATGGTAACTTTTTAATGGTGCGTAAAAGTAGATGTGATACAAACTAAATTTACTTGATTTTACGTGGAAACTCCTTAAGAGTTTTGCATGTCTTCATATATATCTTTCCGAATGATAGGTAGAAAAGCGATTACCCAGTCATACACGAGCCCATGTGTGTTCTGATTCCCGTGAAGATAGCGTTTCAAGAAACTGTAGTGATCCAGATTCGGGACTTGCAGTTGGTTTACTACTCTGAAGTCTATGTAAATTTGTGAGTTATTAAAAAAAAAAAAAAAAAAAAAACAATTTGAGTTATTGAAACATTCTATAGCTGAAGGTGTCAAGACTTCTCAATCTTAGAGTAAGAAGAAGAACGGGAAACAGATGAAGAGTACTTACAACTTAATCAGACACTATGGGTAGAGGTCAATTCGGGGTGACTTGGGGAAAGCCAAATACGCTTTGAGGATAGATAGGAGGCATCAAAATCTCTGAGTTGTTGCCCACTTAAATTTTGAGGCTTAATCGAACCTAACTCGTATCACAGAAACGATGAAAACCACTTTAAGTTATACCTGCTTACAACCTGTCTCTATATGTCATAATACAGCTAAACACGGATCTATGTGACAGTCACGTAATTAGTATGATTCCTGTTCGGATCTTTTCTTAAAACGTGGTAGTCCCTAACTAGACTGAAATTTGATCCCTTATACTTTAAATTTTTTAAGTTTTTGTACTTAGATAGTTTTATGATTTTTTAACTGGTTACTTAGAATTGATCATGTCATTTATTTCTTAAAGGGAAGTTTTAAAGAGTTAATTGAAAAACGTTCAAATTATAAGGTTTGATTTTGTAAATATAGGCGATGTTGTTAAACAGGAGAAGTTGTGAATAACTTCGCCTAGGCGAAGTTATCCGTAACTTCGCCTGTATAACCCAGACCCTATATAAGGATGTTCAACAGTCAAAACTGTTCATCACTTTTCAAAAAACAGCGAACTTATCCGGCGAACTTACTGATTTTCCGGCGAACTTATTGTTTATTTCGATTCCGAGTTATTTTTCCCAGATTTCATTAAGATTCAAGGTTCGAGATGTCGATTTATCATATATTCCATGTTCATTCATGCTAATCAGGGGTCGTTTGGACCGATTTCGAAACCTCGGACCATCGGAATTTAAAAACCGATTTTCAAATCTTGTGTTTACGCGTTAAGAACCATTCTAATCGTCTAGAAAACCTTAAAACCATGTTTTTCGGGGTCCTTGATCTTCAAACTTAACCAAAATCCGAGATTTTCCGATGTTTGATTAACCTTACTGTCGCCGTTTCAGATTCAGGCGAAGTTAGGGTTTAGGCGAAGTTATCCGTAACTTCGCCTGAAGCTTAAGTTCGCCTGAGGCGAAGTTATCCGTAACTTCGCCTGAAACTTAAATTCGCCTGAGGTGATGTTGTGATGAGGCGAAGTTAACATTAACTTCGCCTAGATCATTTTTACTTAATATTAATTAGACGAACTTAAAGCTGAAGCGAAGTTGTTCCCAACTTCGCCTCATCTTTAACTTCGCCTATACAGAGTTTATCACAACTTCGCTCATGGTAACCAGCGAACTTGTGTTATTCATTAACGTTTATCTAACTTGGTTCGTTTGTTGCAGATATGGCTGCAGTAGCTGGTGCTGGAGGTGCAGGAGGAGATGATGGTGATAACCAACGGCAATTTTTTCCGGGTCACAATATGTACATCACCCTTGACCCGGAAGCGAGCGGCGTTGAGGATTACCGCGAGATTATTACTTTCCTCATACGCTCGAGGATTTTTCATGATATCACGAACACTCTGCCGATATCCTTACCAAATATCGAAGACTTTTGGCAGACTGTAGAATACGATTGTCGTGTTGAGCCCCCGGTCATGCGAGCGACGGTGAACAATCAACAGGTTCAGTTCAATTCTGAACAGATTCGGGTGGCGTTACGGTTTGGAGAAGAGACGAGGGATGACCCAACTGAGTTTGTGGCTCCGTTTCGTGATGGAGCGTTTCTCCGAATGGGCTACTCTGGTCCATTAGGCGATTCACAGAGACGGAAGGGTTTTCTACTTGGTCAGTGGCGCTTCCTTATGCACGTCATGATAGTTTGCATGTCAGGAAGGAAGGCGGGCACTGACGGTATGGGTGCGACCATGCAGTCCGCAATGACTGCACTGACTTACAATAAACACTATAGTTTTAGTCAGATGGTCTTTTACGAGATTGACAGACAGAGAAGGGCGATGGCTCGGGAGCGGTTCATTATGTATCCACGTTTCATCCAGATGATATTGAACCATGTGGCTCCGAATCTACCTCAGAGACGACCGATCAGATACGTGGAATCTGTGAGCAAACGTATCTTTGCTCAATGCCGCACTTCGAGTGCGATGAGCAACCCTGAACGTCGTCCAAGGCATACTCCACTGTTTGGGTTTTTAATCAACCCAGAGTATGTTCCTGCTGGTGGGGACGAGTTCAGAGATCCTCAACCGCGACAGGCAAGAGCAACTCAAGCTGCATCTGCTGTGCCTGTTGTGTCGGCTGCAGAGGATATAGATCTTGATGCTGTCTTTGGAGGTCAAGGTTATTTCGATATGGATCAAGTTGATACACATGAAGAGGTGCAGGTCTCTGCTACACAGGGTTCGGGTGTGAGTGTTACTAGAGCAGCTACGTCGATGGCTGACTCAGATTTAGATGAGATCATGAATGAGGGGAGACGGTTGATGGTGTCTCGAGAGAGAACGTTTGGGAAGAGAAAGAGAACGGAGGATGATGATGAGTCAGAAGAGGAAGAAGATATACATAAGCTGATACGACGTTCAAGACGGGAAAGGACAGGTGCAGGTATGGGAGCTGGAGAGACTTCAAGGATGGTACGTTTTGCTCCGGCCTCACTGTCTGGTATGTCTATCGTTCCTACTTCTGTACAGGTTACAAGTACAAGCGCTGCGGATGTTTCCGTGGTGGCTACATCATCTGCTGGCATTCCATCTACCACTACTATCCAGATGTCGACTCCGGAGATTGTGTCTCTACCACCTCCAACGCTTACTCAGTCGGTGGTAGCTGCACGATTTGTAGAGTCAACGGTCGTCACTACTGCAGGGTTATCAGGTATGGTACCACCTGCGGTTATGCCTGCTTCTGATGTCTCGCCTACGCCTATGTCAGACTCAGAGAGAATAGCTTCACTAGAGCGGATCGTGGCAGAGCAATCGAAGACTATTCAACGCCTAGTAGAAGCAAATCAACTACAGTCATCCCTCCTGGTTGAGCATGGGAAAAGTATAGATGCCTTGAAGGAGTTCTTGGCATCTCAGGGGGAGATGAGCTGTAAGGGCGACAAGCTAAGGACGAAAAGAAGAAATGACCGAGACGATGATCCCAATGCATCGAAAGATGCAGGTGGTGAGCTGCCAAGAACTTCTCAAGCTCTTGGTACTTCCACAGCTCAGGGGGAGTCTGCCGACGCGGCTGGTGGTGATGATGTGGTGTTGGTTGATGATGACGTGATTGATGCGTTGAGGGAACTTGACGATGATATGTTCAGCGATGATGTGTTATTTGATGAAGATGTGCTGCCGAGTGATGTGATTGAGAAGATCGGTGAGCAGATTGAGATTGAGAATGAGATTGAGGAAGGAGAGATAGTAGAGGAAAATGTCGAACATGATATTCCAGAGGTTGAGAAGGCCGATATGGGTGATCAGACGGCAGTTGAAGATACTGAATGGGAAGAGCAGCCGAGGTGGAAGGAAGGATACGCTCAATGGTTCGTCAAAACGAAGAAACCGGCAGTCCCTACCATGTTCAAAAAGAGTTACAATATTAAGGGCTATGCTGAAGCAAAGAAAGGGATTATATGCTGGATTTATGATGAGCAGTTGCGGCTCTTCGTGATTAAACGATATGATGGAATTCAGTACCTTAGAAGAATGTTGAGATCGTTAAACACACTGCCTGAATGTGAGGTTAAAGACTTAGCCAGATTGGGGTTGATCAATCGAAGTGATGATAATATGGCTAGAGTCATAGGGAAAATCGTATGGAAAGAGAGCATAAAGGAAAAGAAGTTTGAGCTGTTGAAACCACAGAAAGGGAAACTTGTTGAAGACAAGGATAGAGGTTTGAGAGCTGATGGAAAGCCTTGGATGGTTATGAAGTATAAACCAATCCGGTGCCTTAAAGAAGTACCGATGAAGCTTATGCCCAAGGATGTGCTCAAAGACCTAAAGTGGTGGTTCGTTGATTGTGAGACAGCGGAGGCAGTGATGGAAGATGACGATGAACAAGAGATCCTTAGAGTTTACGATCCGATGCATCTTGTTAACTTATCGCAAGCTGATCTGAAGATGCTTAACGAGAAAAAGATCTTTCATATTCCTGCTTGGAAGGATGAAGCAAGGAAATATCAAAGGGTTGTGTCGGTGTGCGTTAGAGAAGGAGTGCACGCTTGAAGTTACAGGATTACGAGACAAGAGCTGAAAGATCAAGATATGAAGCTACTGCCAAGGGGGAGTCTGTTGGTGCATAAATGTCAGTAGTTCATATGTCTAGTGTCTGTAATCGAGTCTGTAATATTGTTTATGTATTTGTTTGTTCAAAGCGAAGTTGTTGACAAGTTCGCTTAGGCGAACTTGTTAACCAAGCGAAGTTGTTAACAAGTTCGCCTAGGCGAACTTGTTGAACAAGCGAAGTTATGGACAACTTCGCCTGAGGCGAAGTTGTCGTGTATTTATATAGGTTACGGATTACTGTTTAGTAAGAAGTTCAAGTTCGTGTAAATCAGTGAGTCAAGTGACGTGAGGTCGAGAGTCTGTAACTGTGATTATATCACGTGTTGAGTTATTAATATAACGTGAGTTTGTTCGTATCGTATTCGTGTGTTCGTGTGTTTGTGTTCTACGTCCGTAACGATCTACACAGGGATTCTGCACCTGTGTATATCGGGATATCTGGTGTGATCCGTCCAGGGAACCTACAAGCTGCACATTGAATCTTGACTGACTGTTACAAGATGAGTTTGCTTCTGATGGTTCCTCAATGATAGGCTATTGATTCTTGATCGAGAGATTGCCCATGGGTGTCGCAAGAGCATTGTTCATTTGAAAGCTTGGCTTGTCCTCTCGAATCATATGGTTTTCAATCATTTCATGTTCAGCAGCCTTGAGGTAGGCTATCACATCATCTAACTTGAAGTTAGGAAAGCTGGTCTTCTCTTTGATGAACTTACTGGCAGTGTACCACTCACCAGACAAAGATGATAGAAGTTTCTTGTTCAGGTCAAAATCAGATATCTGAAGGTCTGTTGTTCTAATTTCATTCACAATCGTCATAAACCTTTGCAGAACTGACTTCAGCCTTTCACCTTCCTTGAACTTGAATTTGTCAAGCTGCTGTTTCAATCTGTCTTTCTTGATATCTCTTAATTCTGTATTACCCTCAAACTTTTCAATGACTGCATCATACATGTCCTTTGCAGTCTTGTGATGATTTACGATTGTCATAATCTCCCAAGAAAGCCCTAATTTCAGCATAGACAGAGCTTTATCATCCCTCTTCTTCATCTTCAGTTCAACCGTTGCGTTGTTGTTTGGAGCTGTTGAAGGAACGTAATTTCCCTCAATGATAGACATCCACAACTCTGGGTCATTGTAGTTCACAGATGCTTCAAATAGTACTTTCCATTTTATGAAGTTTTCTTGTCCGAGTAGCCTTGGAATCTTGTTCGTTGATACTTCTTGGTCTTCCATTTCAGTAGATTTGGTGTTTGCAGTAGTGAAAAACAGAGTAGAGCTTCAAGCTTTTTTACAACCTTCTGTCCCGTGGCCTTCAACGAGCTTACTCAAGCTCTGATACCACTTGTCAGGACCGTGAATCGGGTGAAACCTTAGAAAGGTTGACAAGAACACACCGACTCTACTAACCCAAAGGCCTATTGAATATCCTGGCGGAATCAGGATATCCAACAAGTGGGAGCGAAGGAGTGAAAGTATAACAGACACGAAACGTAAATGAATGATCAGTAAGAACGATTTCAAGACAAAGATTCACTGCATTTAATATATCATTTAATACAACAGTGAAAGGAATGTCTAGGGTTTCATGTGTGACGGCGGCGGCGATTGTACGAGAAAACAAAGAGAATGTTCCTTTTTTTTTGTTTTTCGTATTCAGTGCGTGCCAGCCTGTATTCCGTCTGGAAATCCGTGTCCTAAAAGGTATCCTATGACCCCTATTTATAGACCCTAATATTCCTTCTAGAAGTTCCTAATCATTACATAATGAAACTCAAAATAATACAAGTGTTGAGTCCTCGAGCAAGGTAACTATCTTGCTCGAGCATACTAACTATGCTAGGTATGCTCGATGAGTGTCTTCGAGCATATTTTACTTAAAATATATTCTCTTTCGGAGAACATTTTCCTCCAGTAAGCTTCGTTCTTCTTGACTTGTCCATGCTTTGCTCGAACTAGTCCATCGAGCAAGCTCATTCTTCTTGATGTCTTCAGTTATACTTATTCAACAATCTTTAGCATGCTCGGATGTAAATCTTGCTCGGGAACTAAACTATGCTCGAAGTCCTTGCTTTGATCACGTGGCATCTTCCTATTGCATCCATGCTTGTCCCCATGTGCTTGATTATCCTGTGCTCGTAACACTTGGTTAAAACTTGTATGATCAAGCTGTTTGCTTGATTGGCAATCCATGCTCGATAGAAGAATACTCTTGCTCGTTGAAGTGTAGCTTGCTCAAAGCCTTAACACTTAGAAGAATTAACCATTTAAGGTTCAAAAAACCTTGCTCGAGGTAGTAAAACTATGCTCGATCGCCTAAGCTTTCTCAAAGTCCATACTTAGCCGTTTTTCTAAGGAGGTTGAGAAGATTCCAATTTTTCTTATAAAAAATCCGACCCAACACAGACCCTTATATTATCTGTGCAAGAGGTTGGGCAGCAGACCCCTTATAATATCTTTGCAAGAGGTTGGGTGGCAGACCCTTATAATATCTATGCAAGAATGCAAGAATAGTTGTATGCTACGTAAGAAAATGTAAGAATAATGTACGAATAGTACCAAATAATATTTGTACGTAAATAAAGGAACATGTAAGAATAATCCTATAACTTGATAACCTAGAACTCACTCAGCGTAGCTGACTTTTAGTATGCATGCAGGTAAATAGATTGAACGAGCTGGCTTGAGGATGGCACGTGGTAGGGACTAGAAGACTGGCATCTTGGGAAGAAATGTTACGGATTATTATGTTATGTTTTAAGACAAGTTAACTTTTGTTAAGAGAAGATTCGATGTTTTGTAATGTAATACATGAAGTTTTAATTATTCCGTGAAAGTTTTAGTTAACTCTGATTTTAGAACTGTGTTTAAGTGATCCGTGAAATATTTTTGATTTTTACTAACAAATAGTATGTTTTTCTAAATTTACAAGAAATTGGCCGAAAAACACTCGTTTTCCGCTGTTTGTCGTATATGATATATTTTTCTTGCCAAAAACCAAACTCAAAATAAATTTGGACTTGGGATTTCACGTTTGGGCATGCAAAATGAGACAAGTGGGCCAAAATTGGGCCCAAAGGGGCCAATATTGAAAAACAACCCATTTTAACTTTCTTCATATTAAAAGAACTTAGAGAGATTTTTTACACACTTTGCAACCAAAATCTGGATCATCTAGTTCTGTTCTTCCATATACACACTAAACCCTAAGGTAAACTCACTTATTGTGATCATTTTATGCTTGTTTTAAACATAGTTTTACATAAATATTGATCTTTGGTTATCAAAAGCTCATCCTAACCATGTAAAATCCCTAAAAATTGTCCAAAAATATGTATTGATCTTACACATGGTTATAAATATGAATTGATAAGTCTTTTAGCCATAAACATGGATTAGAAGGTTTAAATCATGTTTTTACGGTTCAAAAGTTCGGTTTGAAACCCTAACCAAAACCATATGTTTCAAGGCTGATATTTTAGTGATACATACTTGGTTTTGTGATATAGGACCTGCAGTTACATTACTTAGAAGACCAAGGACTTGGACAATTGAGGAAAAGAGTTGAAACGAACGAAAACCGCAAAGGTATTATCGAATTACTCGTTTAGGGGCTGTTTATGATTACAATGTGACTTTCTTGTTTTTAGCTTGTGAAATTTCAAGGACATCAGGTACCATATGAATGAGTCCCTGTTTAAATTTGGTAATTTTTCGACCATCCTAAAATATTTGACGAATTTATTACCGTTTAGAGCCGTTTATTTGGGAAAAATACTTAAAATACTTGAAAAATTATAAACTTTTGTGGAGAACTCAGGTATAGCATTGTATGATCACATTTAAAATTTGGGGTAATTTGGATAATCCTAGCTATGTTTTCTAGATTCACGTTTATTCGAGTTTTTATGGTCATTTTGGCTCAAAAAGGTAACTTGGCAAGATTTTTTGGTTCTAGAAATTTTACAGGCTATTTTGGGAGTTATTTGGATCACTCAGTAAATTTATTGAATTTTTCGGAAATCGTTTGGTATAAACGAACGATTTTCGGGTTAAAAATACCATATTAAATGAATTTTTATAAATTATTATATCAGCAAATAATTCCAGAATTATTTTTATAAAAATATACATATTTTATTAGTGAGTGTATAAATTTTCATAATTTAACGATGAACGGATAATTAGTTGTGCTAATTTGAAAGTTTAAACAGTTTCAATTCTGATAAAAACTGACGAGTTTGTGATTAACGAACTTGTTGGAATATCAGAACATAGAGTGATCAAAAATCATATTTTTGGGTTAATTGAGTAATATCGAACTTTCTGTGAGAAATCTAGACAATTCGGATGGATTGTGCGCGTTTTTCTCCAAACCATACTGAATAAACGGAAATAAGCCGTCGTAGCGAATCCAGACATCTAATCTATGATTTCTCTTTATAAATTTAATCAGTTTATCAACCGGCACGTTTACCAGAGTTTATATAGTCATACCTATTTTCTAAACGCGTAATTGATCCTCTTGGCCCAGCAGGTGAAACTGAGCCAAGGTCGATTTTAAAAATTAGACATTGAACAACGTTACAATCTAAGCCTATTGACATGCTCTGGGTGAGACAGCTATACCCAGAATAGATATACAACCCAATTTAGTATGAAGATTATAATAATATTAAAATATTAATATTATTATAATATTGATTATAGGGACTAAGTAAGAGCGATCGAGACAAACCACGAGCTGATACAGTATTGAATACCTACTAAACCTTGAGTTTCATGAACCCTCTTTCTAAACTGTTTTACAAACTTTTGGGGTGAAAAACATGTTATTTACACTTGAATATCTGATACCATGTAATGATGTGAATTATCTAAGTGCTAACACATCAAGTCCCCACTAACACAGTGATTAACTTCGACCCGGTGGCTTGTGAATAATATTATTGGTTTGACAAACCCAAACGGAGTCCGCCTGGTTGCCGTGTCACACGTAACACCGTTTGCACATAACCATGATTACACAACTAAGTTATGTAGTGTTAGACATGGCTACTTGAGGCATGTTGTGGGCGGGAGAGAGGCCGTAGTGGTTGATTGCGTGTGGGAAATGGAGGCACGTAACACGAATGAACAGTCAAGACTTCATTGTAGCTTAGCATAATTACATTACATACATACATATTTATATGCGTATATAAAAACTATGAATTGGGATTACGCATAACTGATTTTCTTGAAACTCGTGAAACTCACCAACTATATGTAGTTGACCAATTTTGAACTACTTTTCAGGTGTGATGTGTAACACCCCGGCTAAAGTGGAAACGCCCGAGTGTGACGTACAGATTGCTCAAACACAAGTGGCACTATTAAGTGACCATAATAACATTAATCCATTAATAAGCCAAGTACACAAGTTCAACAAGTCAACAATAAAAGTTCAAACCAGAACATAATCATAACAACAGTTCTTTTATTTAAATACCCAAAGTAATCTAAGTGTCTTCCAATGCTTCATCCCCTAATCACAGTACCTGTAACATACATATAAAATAAAGGTCAGCTATAAATATAGCTGGTGAGTTTCCACAGTTTAAATACGTACATAAAAACCATACAATTCATAGACATGTGATAAACGAGCAAGTAAGCCCTTTCCAGTTGATAACAACCAACGTACTTAGGTAATCGCTCTAGTAAGGTCCTTTCCAATTGGTAACAACCAACGTGCTTGGATAATGAGGCCCTTTTCCACTCGATGCAAATGGACCGGAGTGCAAAGGGGGGCGTATGATCATACTTAATGAGGCTTCCCAACGTGCAAGTAATACAAGTAACACACAAGTCTATATACGAATTGAAGTCTTGTAATAGAAGAAATCAATACTTGAATTTTAATATGGATACATATGCTATCCCGAAACAATAAAACATTAAAAAGGGGTGGTGAAAAACTCACCTTAATGATTGAGACGAAAAGGGAATAAGTACTTGAAAGCGTTTGAGAATAACCACAACCAAACATGTCACGTAACCTGAAGCAAGCGATCCGCACTAACTAAATTGAGTCAAAAAAACAAGACTTAATCGATAATCGTACGGGGTTTATTGCATATCTTGAAAGGTGTTATTTTATATTTTTGATTATTTTATTATTATTTAAGCTTTACGAAAGGTTGGTTGTTAATATTAATTAAGCACTTTAATGGCACGGAAACGAAGTTTATAAGCTCGAAAATCTTAAACTATTGTTTATAAGTTATATTTATATTTATTGCGTTGACAAAACAATTTTTAGGAATTTTAAAGCTTATTTACGTTTATTAAACGATTTTTAGATACAGTTTACGAAAACGAGAAACTTGGTTTTTAAATGTGAAAAGGTGAGATATATTTTATAGTTAATTTATATAATTTTTATTTAAGTTAAAAAGGTTTTTATAATTTTATTTTGAGTGGTGGTGCGGGATTGGTTTGAGTTTGAGGTGCGGGTTGTTGGGTTAGCGTGTAGTTCTTGTGCTTCTTGTTGCGGTTATGGGAGGATTATGCGGGTTTGGATGATTCGGGTTTGGGTACTTTGGGTTCAGCTGCAAGTCTATCGGCCGGTTTCTTGGATGATTTCAGTGTCAAGGTCCCGGCTTTGACATGGATGTCGTTAAAGTTGTGGCTAGATTAATAGCATCGCCAAGTTCTTTAGGCAAACTACTGAAAACACTGTCTTGGATCTGTCTCGGTAGTCCCCTAATGTACTTCTCGATGGCACGCGAGGTAGGGGTAACAAGATGCGGCACCAACACACAAAGTTCATTGAAACGAGAGGTGTAAGCGGAGTGCTCACCACCCTCTTGCTTGAGGTTCCAAAACTCAGCGTCCAAAGTCATAAGCTCATTTGGAGGACAAAACTGTTGGGTCATGAGATCCTTCAGTTTGTTCCATGGCAAGGTCATGGCAGCTTCAGTACCACGGTTCGACTTTTCCTTGACCCACCATGTAAGCGCACCTTTCTCGAACATACCTGTGGCGAATCGGGTTCGCTTATCATCAAGACATTCAATTTGGTAAAACACGCTTTCCATCTTTTCGTACCACTGAAGTAGGGCAGTGGCACCTTGAGTTCCATCGAAATAGGTAGGTTTGGCATCGGTAAAGTTCTTATAGGTCATAACGGGAGCTGAAGACGGGGGAGGAGGAGGGTTAACGTTAGCCATGATGTTCTGGTGCATTTGGGCCATGATATTGGAGAGGACTACTCAGGTGCTTGGTGATCTGAGAAGTTATCTTTAGGCTAGAGATTCCAGATGATCGATGCTTAAGGTTGCCGGAAGCCATTCTGCAAACAAAGGTTTCGAAAATCGTGAGACTCGGAATAGTGCATGATATATATAAAGAAAATAAATCTTTTGTAAAGTTTGTTAAAATATGAAAATCATAAATATAATCTAAGTGTTGTGAGGGACTTAGAGTTTTCATGAACCACCATAGACTCTTATGTTCCAACACAAAATCAAAATTTCAAAAATAAATCGAACCAAAAGCTGGGTATTCGTGTGTCACCACGACTTGACAGACTTTCGGTTAAAACACATTGAAAAACATAGAGGGTCGGAGTCACACATTGCATGAACCACCATGACTTGTGTGACATCCTAGGGATGCAACCATATCCTTATCACAAAGAGGACGTGATCACGGTTGAAAACATAAAGTGGTGACTCGTATGGCGTTTGGGTGGTATATTTTGGCCTAATAGTTTCATGCCCTTCCCGAACTCTCCAGGTAAGCAACCGGGTCCAGCGTCTGATTGGATATATGTGCATTGCTTATACTTAGGTTTCATGAACCTTGGTGTCAAGAGTTCGGGAAACAAACACGTCCCCCTTCCAGTTACTACATACCCTCCATGACGAATCATCTTTATGCAGAAGAATTATCGGAACACCTAAACGAAACTTGTTTGTAAATCCTTTGAAAATTTTGAATTTAGGCCTAAGACTTGGTCTTGTGTGTGCTTTTGTGTTCATGCGGCATAAACGAATTAAGCAATACGGTAATAATAGTAAGTGCGTTCAAACAATCAAATAAAGGCCCACATAATTTTCTAATCATGCAACCTAAAAAATTTAAACAATTAAGCTATAACTAAACTAGAACACTACGTCTAATGCCCTTTCTTATACCCATGGCTCTGATACCAATCTGTAACACCCCGGCTAAAGCGGAAACGCCCGAGTGTGACTTACAGATTGCTCAAACACACGTGGCACTATTAAGTTACCATAATAACATTAATCCATTAATAAGCCAAGTACACAAGTTCAACAAGTCAACAATACAAGTTCAAACCAAAACATAATCATAACAATAGTTCTTTTATTTAAATACGCTAAGTAATCTAAGTGTCTTCCAATGCTTCATCCCCTAATCACAGTACCTGTAACATATGTATAAAATAAAGGTCAGCTATAAATATAGCTGGTGAGTTTCCACAGTTTAAATACGTACATAAAAACCATACAATTTATAGACATGTGATAAACGAGCAAGTAAGCCCTTTCCAGTTGATAACAACCAACGTACTTAGGTAATCACGCAAGTAAGGTCCTTTCCAATTGGTAACAACCAACGTATTTGGATAATGAGGCCCTTTTCCACTCAATGCAAATGGACCGGAGTGCAGGGGAGGGGGCGTATAATCATACTTAATGAGGCTTCCCAACGTGCAAGTAATTTCGTGCAAGTAATACAAGTAACGCACAAGTCCGTATACGAATTGAAGTTTTGAAATAGAAGAAATCAATACTTGAATTTTAATATGGATACGTATGCTACCCCGAAACAATAACACATTAAAAAGGGGTGGTGAAAAACTCACCTTAATGATTGAGGCGAAAAGGGAATAAGTACTTGAAAGCGTTTGAGAATAACCACAACCGAACACGTCATGTAAGCCGAAGTAAGCGATCCGCGCTAACTAAATTGAGTAAAAAAACAAGACTTAATCGATAATCGTATGGGGTTTATTATTGCATATCTTGAAAGGTGTTATTTTATATTTTTGATTATTTTGTTATTATTTAAGCTT
Organism: Bidens hawaiensis; assembly: GCF_021521415.1. NCBI lineage: Eukaryota > Viridiplantae > Streptophyta > Magnoliopsida > Asterales > Asteraceae > Bidens > Bidens hawaiensis. The sequence continues at coordinate 66,200 of NW_027498310.1, read as the reverse complement.
TCCGAAAGGTTGGTTGTTAATATTAATTAAGCACTTCAATGGCGCAGAAACGAAGTTTATATGCTCGAAAAGTTTGAACTATTGTTTATAAGTTATATTTATATTTATTGTGTTGACAAAACAATTTTTAGGAATTTTAAAGCTTACTTTACGTTTATTAAATGATTTTTAGATACGGTTTACGAAAACGAGAGACTTGGTTTTTAAATGTGAAAAGGTGAGATATATTTTATAATTAATTTATATAATTTTTATTTAACTTAAAAAGGTTTTTATAATTTTATTTTGATTTTTAATTGATTAAAATGATTTATTAGTTATTAATAAATTAACTGTTATTAAATAAAAAACGTGACTGACCCAGGTTTTGAACCCGGGTCTTGAGGGTTGTAAGTTCAGTGTATAACTAGCTGCTCTAAGCTTAATATTCGTTTAGGTCACGGTTTTAAATATATATATAATTAGTTTCTAAGGTTTTAGTTAATAATAGTAATAATGTAAACAACTTTATCAAAAAGAAAAAAAGGGTGTGTGACTCGGGTTTCGAACCCGAGTTTGGAGTTTGTAACGTGAAGGCCTTAACCAGTGAGCTATGAAGTCTATTCAGTTAATGGTTGATTATCATTTATTATAAACACTAACTCAGGTCATCTTTTTCTTCATATCAAGAACATAAACCCAGGTAATTCAATTGACTAATCTGTTCCATGTTTGTTCCAATAAGTTTAGAGTTTTTATTCATTGATGTAACACCATTTAAATGCATATATCAATTACCTTGTAATGTTTTTGTTTGACGGAGAACAAGTGTCTCGCCGGAGAAGTTAAGAAGTCTCCCACTTACAGAAAAATCCGTGTATTAGAGGGGGATTGGAGAGAATGAGCAAGTTGGTTTGAGGTTTAGACACCTATTTATACTAGTGGAAGGAGCGTCTACGCGTTAGTTCGTTGATTTGATTTTCCGGATTTTCCGGCGATGATTACGGGATTATATACAGCGAATAAACCTAATTAAATAGTTGGTTATCGATTAATATTGACGGAGAATCCGTTTTATATAAACAATTCGGGTTAAAACGCGTTATACGGTGGGTCTTGGCTACCTCCGGTGCCAATTCCAGCGGCCAGAGGGTGGCCGGAAAAACGTGGGACGGGGGGGGGGGGGTTGGGGTAGGGTTTTAATATAATAATAATATAATTTAAATAGAATTTATATTATTTACCCCTCAAGTTTCATAAACATTTTAAATGAACTTAATACCTTTTATGTTAAAAATAAATATTTAAAGTTTACACTTACAATCCTAAACTTTGTAATTGAATTATATAGTTTTCGGTTTTGGATAATTTACGCGTTTAACCGGTACGACTCGATTACTTTAAGGCTCGGAAATTTATAAACATTTGAATAACAACGAACATTGAACGATAAATATCGGGAACACTTTTATTAATAATAATTGATACATCGAAATGACCAAATGGGTCGGGTTTACAAATACAAATCCGAATCGAAAATTGATGACTGTCACATGATGCCGAAATTGGAATAACATGATGATGTGCTACCTATTCTGAAATGAAATCGATGCTATATGAATAGATACAAGTATCCTAGTAAGGAGTGGGACAGTTAATGAACTGATTTTGTATGTACCACCTAGATTGTAAACGAAGATATAACAATGTAGATTAGATTGTAATGTTTTCTTTATAAACAATGTGGTTGATTCCAGAGTTGTCTGTTACATTCCCGTTTTATACTTCCACATTTGTTAGTCGGGGGTGTGACAATTATATGATTTGGTGTGTAAGCATAATGACTAATGTTTACTTCTAGCAATTTCACACCTTTATGGTGATAACCCGATAGGGTGATTAACAAGGTAGAAATTTAATTATAGTTTCAAGTTGTATATGTATGCTTTATGAAATTATAACTTTGATGATAAAATGGAGAATTTGGGAGTTCAAATGGGTATGTAAATGGTGAGTTTTAATCATGCCTACAATGTGTTCGATGAAATATCTAAACTAAATAAATATTGGAAATTGGAAGATTTTATAATGTTTACTCGATTTTAAATGATTTGTTAATTATCAATGGGTGTTTAGTAAACATAAAGCTTTGGATGAATGTAATGGTGAATAAGGTTAACATAAATTACAATGTAAAGGTTATTTTTAGTTAATCACCTAAACGAGTCGAATGGGTATGTGGGTCAGAAAACCATTCCTTGTTAAATGGTGTATGTTGTACTGGTAACCTTGACTCATAGTTGTGGTTAAACAAATGGTTGATGACGGGTCTCATGGGTGGGAGTAACCCGTTTGTTATTTGTATGTTAAGGAATGGTGGATTAGAATGCATGTCATGGGTGGATGAATAATACATATGTATTAAAGGGAGGGTTTATGTGTTCTAATGGTTTGCAAGTTTGATTGCTGTTAAGATAGGTGTGGCAAGTCTTGAATGGCAATGGATCAAACGAGTGACCAAGCAGCAACCTTCCTACGGACAAGGGTGAGTGACTCGAATTGTGTTTGGTAAAACTAGTGTGCTGCAATTAGTTTTATACCATGTGAATTATTATTACCGCCGTGTATATTTTTTGCAATTAGTTGAGGTGCTGTGCGTGCTAACTATAAGCTATTACAATGTGACAATCGTCAATTTCAGGTTAACTCCGTTAACTCAACTCCGTCAATTCAAACTTAAGATCATTGAATCTATAACGCACACCTCATTACATTTAAACTAGGGTTTAAATGACGCTTAACACTTACTACATGTGTAGTCTTTCGGGAATTGCACCGAAACGCAAACGAGTTGACACAAACAATTGGTGAATAAACGAAAAACGTCAAAACAATAATTATGTGATAATTATGTGTTAGACATATGTGTTATGTGATAACATTCTTATAAACATTAACTTAATGTGCTAGAACTAGTTAATTAAGCTAGAAAAGTAACATTTGGAAGTTAAGGGACCAAAGTGTATTATATTATTATTATTAATATTAACCTAAACCCTAACCTCCTTCTCTCCCTCCCCAAAACCGACGGCAGCTACCCCCCCCCCTCTCTTCACGATCGGCTCACACACACACACATATTGCTTGGTTTTTGATCTTGGGTTTCACAATTGAAGCATCCTACACCCGATTCAAGTCATCTTCTACCTTCCCCTTGCTTATTTTTGTGCTTTGGAAGGTATAATTATAAACCCTAGAATCTGGAAATTATATACATGATGTTCATATGTCTTGTTTTGATTGAAAGATGTATTGATTGTTGAATTGATAGCTAGTATTGGTGTTATTGCATGTTAATCGTTTGTTTCTTGATTTTGAGTTCAAGTAAAACCCTAATCATGGATGTAATGTGTATTTGATGTGCATGGATAATGATTATGGTGTCTATAAGGTCATATGAACGGATTATGGTCCATAGATAGTTAATAGGTTGAGTTTTGTTGCAAACAGTTTCTGGACAGATTGTGTTGTTGATGTTCAATTGACTGTAACAGGGTGTAAATGTGAAAATTTGTTGAGATTATTGATACTAATGTAAACTAGGTTGAGTCTAGTTTCTAAAGAATATAAATTTGCAATTTTTGGACGTGTAAAAGTTAACCTTTATGATTTTACAAAAACGTTGTGAAAAGCTGAGTTGTTAGACCTGCTGTTAGGTTGTTTTGTAAATGTTATATCTCATGAACTACGAGACCAATTGGGTTGGTTCCACTTCTGGAAATTGACTTGTTGAGTTAGGAACCTAACCCAAGTGGTCTGAATTTGTTGAATTTTTAGTTTAACGGGAATTTCAAATAACATTCTGTTGCGCATGAATTTAACTGTTATGAGTTTGCTGTAATGTTTTGATCATTGTGAGAAACATATGTGGAATAAAAATAAAATAAAATAAAATATGTTCTGGAAACCTAATACATGTATGCTTTTGTGATGATTTTTGATGAATTAATTGAGATGCTATGATCGGTGTATAGTATAATCTTCCAAGTAGAATTTCTGTCTCGGTGAAACTAGCTGCCAAATTTTGTGAAAATGCATGAAACATGATAATTGCTAGTTAATTGTTATGTTTTGACCAAATTGCCCCTGCGGGGAATACTTGCTAAATAATTGTGGTGTTTTGACCAAATTGCCCCTGTGGGGAATAGTTGCTAGTGATGTACATTATTAATACATGACACGTAAATAATTGTTCACACATGTATCATATCACAAATGTACTTGTTAAGTCACACACGATTCACAAACGAAACACGAAACGTGATATTTGCAAAGGTATTATGTGCCTAGTCTAGAGACTCGATAATAGTTCCGACACTTAGAAAATCTCCTTGTTGTTTTAGAACGCTAGAGAGAGTTTTTCTGTGACGCGCATCTTGGTGAATTATTTTGGGAATACTTCGCAAACAGTGAGTTCACTTACCCCTTTTAAACTGTTTTCAAACACTTTTCACTTGGGGAAGATAACATACTCCGAAAACGCATTTAAGATTTTGTTAATATAGATTATATATCACTTGTAAAGACTAAGTGGCAAACGCAATAACTAAAGTCCTTCATTCACATCGAACCGTTTAATATTGGATAATAGCGAGTCATTGTTGAGTAGTACTACTGGGTTTGACAAACCCCACCCAACGCTAAACTCAACTGGAGGTCGAGTGGGTGTAATCTTGGCTAAACACATACCATGGTCTGGATAGACCTGGTGGCAAGGCAAATGATAAACAGTCAGCTTCGGTGTCGAACACTTAGTAATACTTGTTTTATAGGCTAGCTACCTATAGATATATAATTGACATAACACTATCTGGTAACGTAAAACGCTGAACGCAAAACGTTGAACGCAAAACGCTGAACGCAAACGCTATACGCTTTATTTTATATAAATTTGTGAACTCACCAACCCCGTGTTGACACTTTTAGTATGTTATTCTCAGGTAGCCGAGGCGGGCGCGCGGTATAGGATCATGCATTGTTTGAAACGCTTTTGTTTATGCAACCTGATTTTAAACTCTTATTATGGGGTTTTGAGTCGTCCTGCGTGACGCAACTTTTATCTCTTGGTTTTTACGCTTCCGCACTTAATTTCATTTAAACGTTTTTATGGTTTGATTATAACTAATGATTCCGATCCTGTTAGTTCACACCCTCTGACGGTAAAACTCCGTTAGTGGATTTTGAGGGTGTGACAGATTGGTATCAGAGCCATTGGTTATAGCGAACTAGAAATTGCATGCATACTAGACTATAACCGCGACGACCCATTAGTTATAATGATACGCACTGCATAAGTTTGTGTAGTCTTTGTTATCTGATCTCTTTACCTCTTTCACTCATACGCGCGCATACACGGCTTACCTGTAGGAATGTCGACGCCGCCATCATCATCATCATCCGATCCGATGACTCATGCACATGGGAAGGAACCGCAGTTACCTACCTCATCGCCACCCCGTGTAGTCCCGGAACTCGAAGCGCCTGCACCGAAGAGGTATCGCTTATCCGGAGGCATGTACGAAAACGAAGTTAGCTGGGATTGGTACCCTAATATGATCAGGCGTATGGTCTACCGTGAACAAGTTCCCCCGCTACCTCACCCGAACCATCCTGCTTACCCCAACACCCTACCACCCATAACCGAACCTGTAGAGCGTGTGCTTGCAGCTGTTGTTTCTTGCTTAGAGCGTGATGTTGGTTACATATGCTATACGAGAGCTAACGTTTCCGAACTGTTAAAAGATGGAACCGAGACTAAGGAGGAAATTTCCCGCATGACAGCGGCCATGAAGGAAATGCAAGAGGCTAGTGATCAACAGATGAAGATTATGAAAGATGCAAGCCGAGATGATGACATCTAGTGATGATGACACCTAGATGGAGCGGTTGTCTCCATCCGAACTATTATTTTCTATGATTTTAAGGATTGATTGGAAATACTTTGTAGCGAATACAATGGTTTTAATCATGACTTTTTATTTGGATTAATATATGGTTGTGATGTGATGTTTGTTTCTTATTTCTTTCCTGCCTATCTTTTTATTACATGTATGGCGTGTTGCATATGAAAGAAAAATTCATGTCTAACATTTTATGCTGTGATTCTAGGAAATGGCTGGAAGAAACGCTGGACACGGACGTGGTAACATCAACTTGACTGCAGCAGAACTCCAAACTCTGCTGAATGACCACGCGGCGGCCGCTCTAGCCGCACATGTTCAGAACCAAGCTGGGGGTCCAATTGGAACGTGTACCTTCAAGAACTACCTTGACTGCAAGCCCAGTACGTTTAAGGGCACTGAGGGAGCTATAGGTTTCCTGCGTTGGGCTGAGAAGGCCGAATCGGCGTTTGAGATGTGTAATTGTCCCACTGCCAGTAGGGTCAAATTCGCTGCTGGAACACTTGAGGATTCTGCCCTCACTTGGTAGAATTCGAACGTACAGATTCTTGGATTGGAACTAGCTAACGCGATGAACTGGGAGGAGTTCAAAAACATGATGCGAGAGGAGTACTGTCCGAGAGAGGAGATTGCAAAGTTGGAGTCAGAATTTTGGTCATTGAAGATGGTGGGTTCAGAAATCGAAGCCTACACTACCCGTTCTCACGAGTTAGCTGTGATGTGTCCGCGGATGGTAGACCCGCCGAGTAAGAGGATTGAAATGTATATTGATGGGTTAGCACCGCAAATTCAGGGCATGGTAACGTCTTCCAGACCAGCCACGATTCAACAAGCGATTCGGTTAGCTCACAAACTAACGGATCAAGCAGTGACCCAAGGTGCGCTACCACCTTGGGGTTCAACCACTAAAGCCCGTGACAACCCGAGTACTGACAACAGCAGCAACAACAACCAGAGCTACGGAAAGAGAAAGTTTGACAACACCAGATCCTCATCCTCGAACCCCCCACAGCAGCAACACTACCGAAAGCTCGAATTCACCCGGAGCTTCAACAATCAGGGTCACAATAACAACGGTGGCGGGCAGGGTTCGAGCGGATATGCTGGGAAATATCCGAAGTGCAACAGGTTCAACTATCATCATGCTGGCCCGTGTGACCGTGTCAAATGTCAGAGATGCGGAAAGATGGGTCACCAAGCAAAGGAATGTAGAGGAGACCTTGCGGCAAAGGGTGCTCCTAAACCACCCATGACAACCAAGGGATGTTTTGAGTGTGGACAAGAGGGACATTTTAAGAAGGACTGCCCTAAGATGAAACTGAACGACAACAATGGAGGTAATGGAAGTGGCAGTGGTGGTGGAAACAATGGTAAAGGAAGAGCTTTTGTTATTGGGTCGGGTCAAGCCCTCAATGATCCGTACGTGGTGACTGGTAAGTTCCCTGTGAACAATTGTTTTGCTTCTGTATTGTTTGACACTGGAGCTGATAGGAGTTTTGTGTCGAAAGCCTTTAGTCAACTCTTAGACCTAACTCCAACTCCGTTAGATGCTAAGTTTCCTGTTGAATTAGCTGACGGAAAGACTATAGTAACGACTCATGTACTTGCGGGATGTAAGTTAAAACTGTCAGGTCATGTTTTTGATATTGACCTTATTCCTTTTACGCTTAGTAGTTTCGATGTCGTTGTCGGCATGGACTGGTTATCCAAGAACCAAGCGGAGATTATATGTTATGACAAGATAGTCCACATTACTACCCCTTCCGGCGAGATCATTTCGATCCGAGACGAAAGAAGCGGCATGACCACCAGCGTCATTACCCTCATGAAGGCGCAGAAGTATCTACGAAAGGGTCACCCGGCAATTTTGGCGCATATTGTTGAGAAACCCGCGGAGGAGAAGCGAATTGAAGATATACTAGTTGTGCGAGATTTTCCGGAAGTTTTCCCGGAGGATTTGCCCGGACTCCCTCCTATACGACAAGTCGAATTCCAAATCGAATTGACACCCGGTGCAGCACCCATAGCACGAGCCCCGTATCGGCTCGCACCGGCGGAGCTTCCGGAGTTGTCCACCCAGTTGCAAGATTTGTTGGATAAGGATTTTATCCGACATAGCTCATCGCCATGGGGAGCCCCTGTCTTATTTGTCAGAAAGAAGGACGAGACTTTCCGCATGTGCATCGACTACTGGGAGTTGAACAAGGTGACGGTCAAGAACCGTTATCCTTTACCCCGAATTGATGATCTGTTTGACCAGCTCCAAGGATCGAGTTATTACTCGAAGATCGATCTGTGATCTGGTTACCATCAACTAAGAGTGCGCGAAGAAGATATTTCAAAGACGGCCTTCAGAACACGGTATGGTCACTATGAGTTTTCGGTTATGCCTTTTGGACTAACCAACGCACCAGCCGTATTTATGGATCTCATGAATCGAGTATGCAAGGCGTACCTCGACAAGTTTGTGATTGTGTTTATTGACGATATCCTGGTTTACTCCAAGGACAAGGCTGACCATGAGGAACACTTAAGGGTAATTCTGGAATTATTGAAGAACGAACAACTGTATGCTAAACTCTCGAAATGCGAATTTTGGCTTCGCGAGGTTCACTTTTTAGGACATGTGATCAACGAAAATGGTATCCATGTCGATCCCGGTAAGGTAGAGGCCATCAAAAACTGGGAAGCACCTAAGACTCCGACTGAGGTGCGGCAATTCCTAGGACTGGCCGGCTACTACCGGCGTTTCATCGAAGGATTTTCAAAGATTGCCCAACCCCTCACCGCTTTGACTCACAAGGGTACTAAGTACAATTAGGGAGACGCGCAAGAATCCGCTTTTCAACTATTGAAAACCAAACTCTGTAGCGCCCCTATTTTGGCCCTCCCCGAGGGAACAGAGAATTTTGAGGTACATTGTGACGCATCGATACAAGGTCTCGGTTGTGTGCTGATGCAACTCGAGAAGGTTATAGCCTATGCCTCTTGACAACTATGGGTTCACGAGAAGAACTACACGACCCATGATTTGGAACTCGGAGCTGTGGTGTTTGCCCTTAAGATATGGAGGCATTACTTGTACGGTACCAAGTTTACCATTTACACCGACCATAAGAGTCTCCAACATATCTACGATCAGAAGGAGCTGAACATGCGACAGCGTCGTTGGGTCGAGCTGCTTAAGGATTATGATTGTGCCATCAAGTACCACCCTGGCAAGGCCAATGTAGTGGTCGACGCCCTCAGTAGAAAAGAAACCGATAAACCCAGGCGAGTGCGAGCATTGCAACTCACGATTCATGTCAGCTTACCCGATCAGATTCGTGAGGCGCAACTCGAAGCTTTGAAAGATGATAATCTTCCATCAGAACTCATGCGGGGCGTGAACAAGCAACTTGAAACCAAAACGGACGGGGTCCGATATTTTGAGAACCGGATTTGGGTTCCACGATACGGAGAGTTGAGAACTCTGGTGATGGACGAAGCACACAAGTCCCGATATTCTATCCACCCTAGCTCAGATAAAATGTATCATGACATAAAGGCACTTTACTGGTGGCCAAACATGAAAGCCGACATTGCCACCTACGTGAGCAAATGCTTGACTTGTGCCAGAGTCAAAATAGAATACCAGAAACCATCTGGCCTGCTACAGCAACCGGAACTTCCAATGTGGAAATGGGAACACATTTCAATGGATTTTATCACAGGATTACCTAAAACACCGACGGGATGCGATACCATCTGGGTGATCGTTGACCGGTTGACTAAGTCGGCACAATTCTTAGCGATTAAGGAATCGAAAAAAATGGAAAGACTGACTCGCGTCTACATGAAGGAAGTAGTGTCTAGACACGGAGTGCCTGTCTCAATCATTTCTGATCGAGATTCCCGTTTCACTTCGCACTTTTGGAAGTCACTGCAAAGTGCACTAGGCACCCGTCTTGATATGAGCACAGCATACCATCCTCAGACGGATGGGCAAAGTGAGCGAACTATTCAGACCTTAGAGGACATGTTGCGTGCATGTGTGTTGGATTTAGGAAAAAGTTGGGAACCTCACTTACCTTTGGTAGAGTTTTCGTATAATAACAGCTACCACGCAAGTATTAAAGCAGCGCCGTTTGAAGCGTTATACGGACGGAAGTGTCGATCACCTCTCTGCTGGGCAGAGGTAGGTGACAGCCAAATCACTGGTCCAGAACTGGTACTCGAAACTTCGGAAAAGATTGTTCAAATCCGAAATCGCATGGCAGCAGCACGAGATCGCCAAAAGAGTTACGCCGACAAGCGCCGAAAACCTCTCGAATTTCAAGTGAACGATCGGGTGTTACTCAAAGTCTCACCTTGGAAAGGTGTGGTTCGCTTTGGAAAGCGAAACAAACTCAACCCATGATATGTTGGTCCTTACCGGATAAAGGAACGCGTTGGTCCGGTGGCGTACCGACTGGATCTACCAACGGAACTCAGTGGCGTACACAATGTATTCCACGTATCCAATTTGAAGAAATGCCTATCTGATGAAACCCAAGTAGTCCCTTTGGACGAATTGCAAGTTGATGAACAGCTACGCTTCATTGAAGAACCTGTTGAAGTTTTGGATTGGGAAACCAAAACACTCAAGCACAGCAAAATTCCAATCGTTAAGGTTCGTTGGAACTCGAGACGTGGACCGGAGTTCACGTGGGAACGCGAGGATCAAATGATGAAAAAGTATCCTCACCTTTTTGAAGGGCTGACCAAACACAGAAAACCGCGAAACCCGACAGACCGTCAGAAATCACCGGAGGTATGAATTAAATTTCGGGACGAAATTTCTTTCTACTAGGGGATGATATGACAAACTGAAAATTTTTTTCTTACTTTTTCAGACACTCATCACGACTTGACTCAAATTTTCGGGACGAAAATTCTTTAACATGGGAATGATGTGACAATCGTCAATTTCAGGTTAACTCCGTTAACTCAACTCCGTCAATTCAAACTTAAGATCATTGAATCTATAACGCACACCTCATTACATTTAAACTAGGGTTTAAATGACGCTTAACACTTACTACATGTGTAGTCTTTCGGGAATTGCACCGAAACGCAAACAAGTTGACGCAAACAATTGGTGAATAAACGAAATACGTCAAAACAATAATTATGTGATAATTATGTGTTAGACTTATGTGTTATGTGATAACATTCTTATAAACATTAACTTAATGTGCTAGAACTAGTTAATTAAGCTAGAAAAGTAACATTTGGAAGATAAGGGACCAAAGTGTATTATATTATTATTATTAATATTAACCTAAACCCTAACCTCCTTCTCTCCCTCCCCAAAACCGACGGCAGCTACCCCCCCCCCCCCTCTCTTCACGATCGGCTCACACACACACACATATTGCTTGGTTTTTGATCTTGGGTTTCACAATTGAAGCATCCTACACCCTATTCTAGTCATCTTCTACCTTCCCCTTGCTTATTTTTGTGCTTTGGAAGGTATAATTATAAACCCTAGAATCTGGAAATTATATACATGATGTTCATATGTCTTGTTTTGATTGAAAGATGTATTGATTGTTGAATTGATAGCTAGTATTGGTGTTATTGCATGTTAATCGTTTGTTTCTTGATTTTGAGTTCAAGTAAAACCCTAATCATGGATGTAATGAGTATTTGATGTGCATGGATAATGATTATGGTGTCTATAAGGTCATATGAACAGATTATGGTCCATAGATAGTTAATAGGTTGAGTTTTGTTGCAAACAGTTTCTGGACAGATTGTGTTGTTGATGTTCAATTGACTGTTATAGGGTGTAAATGTGAAAATTGGTTGAGATTATTGATACTACAGTAAACTAGGTTGAGTCTAGTTTCTAAAGAATATAAATTTGCAATTTTTGGACGTGTAAAAGTTAACCTTTATGATTTTACAAAAACGTTGTGCAAAGCTGAGTTGTTAGACCTGCTGTTAGGTTGTTTTGTAAATGTTACATCTAATGAACTACGAGACCAATTGGGTTGGTTCCACTTCTGGAAATTGACTTGTTGAGTTAGGAACCTAACCCAAGTGGTCTTGCATTTGTTGAATTTTTAGTTTAACGGGAATTTCAAATAACATTCTGTTGCACATGAATTTGACTGTTATGAGTTTGCTGTAATGTTTTGATCATTGTGAGAAACATATGTGGAATAAAAATAAAATAAAATATGTTCTGGAAACCTAATACATGTATGCTTTTGTGATGATTTTTGATGAATTAATTGAGATGCTATGATCGGTGGTATAGTATAATCTTTCAAGTAGAATTTCTGTCTCGGTGAAACTAGCTGCCGAATTTTGTGAAAATGCATGAAACATGATATTTGCTAGTTAATTGTTATGTTTTGACCAAATTGCCCCTGCGGGGAATACTTGCTAAATAATTGTGGTGTTTTGACCAAATTGCCCTTGTGGGGAATAGTTGCTAGTGATGTACATTATTAATACATGACACGTAAATAATTGTTCACACATGTATCGTATCACAAATGTACTTGTTAAGTCACACACGATTCACAAACGAAACACGAAACGTGATATTTGCAAAGGTATTATGTGCCGAGTCTAGAGACTCGATAATAGTTCCGACACTTAGAAAATCTCTTTGTTGTTTTAGAACGCTAGAGAGAGTTTTTATGTGACGCGCATCTTGGTGAATTATTTTGGGAATACTTCGCAAACAGTGAGTTCACTTACCCCTTTTAAACTTTTTTCAAACGCTTTTCACTTGGGGAAGATAACATACTCCGAAAACGCATTTAAGATTTTGTTAATATAGATTATATATCACTTGTAAAGACTAAGTGGCAAACGCAATAACTAAAGTCCTTCATTCACATCGAACCGTTTAATATTGGATAATAGCGAGTCATTGTTGAGTAGTACTACTGGGTTTGACAAACCCCACCCAACGCTAAACTCAACTGGAGGTCGAGTGGGTGTAATCTTGGCTAAACACATACCATGGTCGGGATAGACCTGGCGGCAAGGCAAATGATAAACACTCAGCTTCGGTGTCGAACACTTAGTAATACTTGTTTTATAGGCTAGCTACCTATAGATATATAATTGACATAACACTATCTGGTAACGCAAAACGCTTAACGCAAAACGCTGAACGCAAACGCTATACGCTTTATTTTATATAAACTTGTGAACTCACCAACCCCGTGTTGACACTTTTAGTATGTTATTCTCAGGTAGCCGAGGCGGGCGCGCGGTATAGGATCATGCATTGTTTGAAACGATTTTGTTTATGCAACCTGATTTTAAACTCTTATTATGGGGTTTTGAGTCGTCCTGCGTGACGCAACTTTTATCTCTTGGTTTTTACGCTTCCGCACTTAATTTCATTTAAACGTTTTTATGGTTTGATTATAACTAATGATTCCGATCCTGTTAGTTCACACCCTCTGACGGTAAAACTCCGTTAGTGGATTTTGAGGGTGTGACATACAAGGAGTAAATTAAAATAGTTGATGAGTTTGAGTCGCATTGATTAAAATTCTTACGGTTTAGGCGGTTTAATACTAAATGTTAAATATGGAAAAGCTTGACAATAACGTATTGTTTTGACGGTGTTTTGGGGGTTAAACTCATAAAGAAAGTATGCAAATTGATAATTGGTTGAGTGCCTAAGTTTACATTTTTCTAGATTTTAACCAGTTTTAAAATATTCATAGTAAATTAATGGAACATCCATTCGTGGCGTATTATATATCAATGGAATTATCTTTGAGTCTACTTTTCTTAGATTTTTAGTTCAAATCGGAATACCTACCATAAGTGGGGGGAAATATTGAAATATTACAGCTGCGCAAAACTGTTTTATACCGAGACTTTATAGTATTTACAAAATAACTAGAGATTGACCAAGAGCCCGTTGGGAATGGTTTTTAATATGATGGTAAACCCATAAAGGTCTATTGTTGTTTGTAAACCTTAGTAAAAAATATAACTTAAGCATGGCTGTTTTGGGTAAAAGATAACATTGCGCATAAAATTGTAAGGAAATGAAGTGCTGGAATGAGAGATATCTTGATATGGTGTATTTATCTTAAATTAACGAGTTATAGAAATTATGATTCTTATGTGCAAATACATGTCTTTCACAAAGGAGTATATGAAGTCTTTTGACTTCATATAAAATATTAACCTACTAATGCTGTTTTGTAGTGTTTTCAATTTGTATTAACAAGGATATCATAAGTGAAATTATTAGACAATATAGTTTAGCTAGAGTGGGCCCGGTCCTATAACTATTATAGCAGCCGGCCCTAGTAGATTGTATAATATCTATATATAGTTTTCTATATTGTATTCATATCAATACATAATCAATTACAATCAACATACAATTATTTACCAAAGTTATTTTAGTATCAAAGCCTAGGGTTCTGTACGTTCTTCCTGCCATCAACCTGCCCTACATCCCAAATTCTTCTGTCTTTTTTTTTCTAGATGGTGAACCAGCTTATTCGTACACTACAGCAGAGAAAACATCACACAACTCTTACAAATTCGGCTTTACCCTATCTCCTTCAAACTATGGACATTGGAAACTTATGATACAACCCTTCCTCACCACACACAGCCTCTTCGGCTACATTGATGGAAGCATTCTTTACCCTCCATCAACGATTCCAACCTCTTTCGGAAAAGACATGGACAAGGAAAGAGCAACACTATCCACCCAACCCAACCCGGATTATACAACCTGGTTTTGTAATGATGCCCATCTTTGTATGCTAATCATCTCCACAATCTCAGAAACTTCTTTTCAACATGTTCAAGGAGTCACCTCACGTGATCTTTGGCTCGGTCTTAAACGAGCATATGCCCCACACACTTCCTCTCGAGAATTTACCCCGAAGACACAATCTTAAAGATCTAGATGAAGGGAGATGAGACTTCGACTGCCTATCTTGCTAGGGCACAAGTATATGCCAATGCCCTTGCAAACATTGGCCATCCCATGTCAAACAAAGACATTGTTTGCTGGTTGTTGCAGTTCTTCGCGACAAATACAATGGCGTCAAACAAACTTTGTTTGCTAGGCAATTCACAGCTGTATTTAATGAACTTCCAGGCCTTTTGGAAGATCATGAGTTCCTAATACAAAAGCCTAGTTCTGAACCTACATCTGTCCAAGCCTTCATGCCTGTAACTGCAGCAAGTTCATCCTCAGCTTTTGGTCAAACAGTCCAAACTATTCAACAGCTGGTTGTTCGTTTAGGGGTTTCAATTACAACACCTACCATATTCTTCAAAAAACTCCACACCTCAAGCTTTCTATACAAACAAGGCTGGACAGTTTAATTATAGCCGTGGTTGTGGCAATCGAGCTGCCGCGATGGTCGAAACAAAAAAAATAACAACAACCGCAGCTATGGGACTCGAAATTCATGTCAGTTCAGTTGGGCATCTAACCATAACATTGTCTATGGAACTTGTAACAGGTGCGGGGTCGGACATGTCCCATTTGAATGCCCATATAGAGACCCATCAACAATTAGATCAAGACAACCTTCTGCTAATTATACGGACTATCGGGCACAGGCTTCTACAACCTGGCTCCCGGACACAGGTTCTAATGGTCATGCAGCACTAGATATGTCAGGTTTTGACTTTGCCAAACCTTACTTTGGTGCTGATAATCTTCAAGTTTGTAATGGTATGCCCCTCCCTGTCTTAATTGCTAGCTCGAAAATAGTTACCTCTCCTAACAAAACCTTTTACCAAAATGATATTATTCATGTACCCGATCTTAAAAAAAATATCCTTTTTGGTCCAAAAATTTTGTCAAGATAATCATGTTTATTTCGAATTTAATGCCACTTTTTTCTATGAAGGACAAGTATACACCCATTACCCTCCTCAAGGGTTCAAGTGACGATGTACTATACTCTATCAAACTTCCATCAATCCAGCCAATTCCAAAGTTTGCTTTTTCAACAACTCGTGCTACCACAACGACATGGCATCAACGATTGGGACACCCACATTCTCAATTATTCAAGACACTGCTTTCTAAATATCATTTACCTATTTCCGCTAAGACTTTTGATTTCAATTGTAGTTCTTGCTTAGTTGGCAAATCTTCCAAACTACTACCTTCTGATTATAAAAGTATGCATGTTTTGTATTTAGTGTTTTGTGATGTTTAGGGTCCTGCCCTGTGACTTATTATGACGGCTATTCTTATTTTCTTTATGTGTGGACCATTTCTCTAAATTTATGTGGTTGTTCCCTTTGAAACGTAAGGCTGATGTTTTTGCCACTTTTAAACAGTTTTTCATTATGGCTAAACGACAATTCTCCACCAAACTTAAGATTGTTCAATCTGATTGGGGAGGGGAATTCAGAACCTTTCATCTTTCTTTGCCTCTATTGGCATTATTCACCGCCTTTCCTGTCCCCATACTATTGAACAAAACGGTATTGTTGAACGACGTCACCATCACGTTGTTGAGACCGGTCTAACACTAATGACACAGTCACACATTCCACATGCCTTTGAAACTGCCATATACCTTGATATGGTCTAAATTATATTCAAATATTATATATATATATATGTATATATATATATATATATATCCTACACTTTTTAGTACTTTTGAGCTAGTTTTATATAATATTATTCTTAGTTGGCTCCTATTTGTAATTTAAGGTTTTATGAATCAACGAACTAAATTGAAGTACTTTACTAAACTTGAGATCAACGAGTGAATAGTCGAATAATTATGATGATTATTATTATTTTTTTAAAAAAATGATATGTTGAATTTTAAAATTTCAATGTAACTTACAAAGTGGTATTAATAGTTACATGGACTAGAAGAAAGATTAAAAAGGCTTTTAAAAGAAAGTCACGTGGGCTTTGACTTTGAAGTGAATTTAGCCTTGAGAATCAAGTCGATGGAAGTGGAAATAATTATAAATAGCGATAACCGTATTAAGGAAAAAAAAAACCGGCCCTACGACGAATTTTATTTTTCTTTGGAGGTGTCTACTGCCAGAAGCCAGCCGAAAAGGGGAGTCGAGAAGCATGCAGTTAGCGGCCACTATTGCTCCACGTGAAAAGTTTTAGAAGCCACTTGAGAGATCAATTTGATTTATAGGTTTGTTGCATGCATTCAGTTTTTAAACTATATTATTTATTTAATTTTTAAGCTATTGTCATGAAATCAAATAATTTTGATACATCTATTATTATGATGAGTGACTAAACTATTAGAATTACCTAGGTTTGGTTGATTGATGATGTGTTGACGATTGTTTTGGATTGACTAACGAACATATAATTTATTTTCTATTGTCAAGTTCATATTATTATGGTTTGATTCTATGATTGCTATTGAGTTTGTCAATATTTTATAAATTAAACCCCATGTGATTTTATCTTTATATGAATTAGTTTTTGTGTTTTGTTTAGGATTGCATGCTAGACTGATTACTTGGTGTTTTTGGTCATTTGTGGTAGACGTCACCATAGGTTTGATTGGTTAGAGTTGTTTATCTCAGTAGTTCCATCTCCTTTTAGTCGGACCATGACATTAGGAGTCGTTTTTCTCTTTGGTCTAGTCGAATTAGTTAGCTGTTGCGAGAACTTGTTCGGTTTTCTAACCGTTGATTAGGCTAATTTGTAAGCCGAGTTATTTAATCTTTAATATTGAATTACCCCTAATTCTCTAAGTTTGTTAGGATTACGATCTTTAGTGGAGTTTGTGATTTTGGTATGGACCAAGTAATAAATCATTAGGGTACTTAGAAAATCAACCGTGCTTTATTCTTCTTTCTAGACGTTTTAGGGGTCTTTAGCATGACTGACCGCGGGGACCTATTTTTCCCTTATTATTCTCTAGTTAAATCATATTTAGAACCTGTTTTTATGTGTTCCTTGTCACCCGAGCGTCGTTGATAGTCGTTAAGATTCCTTACCTAGGTGGTTCCTCTTCATAATATTTGAAAACTCCGTTAGTGCTGTTAGTGTCGTTAAGTTTTTCCGTTAGTTTCGTTAAGTTAAGTAAGTTAGATAAATTAGTTTAAATTAATTAAAATAAAATAATAAAAAAATAATTAAATAAATATGGTTATTAGGCAGTACTTAGTTAGGGTTTAGTATTCGAGCCACCTCACATGTCCTTGAGTTCGATATCTGGACTTCCTTATCTCTTTGCTACACGCGACCGGTACACTTGCCGATTGTGTGAACTATATTAGGTTGTTTGGTTTTTTAAAGCTTAGTTGCGAGTCGCATTTTATTTATATATATATTTTCACACATCAAGTTTTTGGCGCCGTTGTCGGGGACACGGTTTGAGGCGATTCGAGAACGACCCGAGTTGGGAACTTGCACTTGCTTGTTTATTTTTGTTTTCTAGTTTAGATTAGTTTAGCTTAATTAGTTTCATTTTGTTTATTTTTGTTTAGTTAGGGGCTCTACGTGCTACGTGAAATAAAAATTATTTGCCCTTTATTTGAGCTTACGCTAGTTTATCTCACTAGTGCATGCCACACATACGTTCACAGGGGCCATCTGAGTTAAAACCTTTTTCTGAACCCGAACGTGAGTTTCATAGGCGATCTAAGGCACCTCAAGCAGCAAAAGAGATGGCTGACGCAGTACCACCACCGAGGAGGACAGGTGCAGACCAGGCGCGTCTGACCAATGTTGGCATGAGATTCAGCATCATTCCACCATCCATCGCGGTAAGCACGAATTGGCAGATTCCATCTAATATTCTAAACACTATTTCACATTCTGCACAATTTCACGGGTTGATCCACGAAAACCCGCATTCTCATCTCACTCGCATTGCTTGTATTTGTGACACATTCAATCTCACCGGCGTTTCTGAAGATGCTATCAAGCTTCGTGTCTTTCCATTCTCACTCGTTGATAAGGCTAGTCTGTGGCTTGATTCCCTCCCACAGGGGTCCATAGTTACCTGGGACGCCATGCAAGCCCAATTTCTTGAAAAATAGTATCCTCCACCCCGACTCCAGGAATTCTACAGTTGGTAATCATGTCAAAAACTTATAAAATTTTAAAACCAAGAAAAACTTTGTTTTATTTAAAACCGATTCAGAGTAAATAACAGCGGAAAAATAAGTGTCAAGATTCCCAAAAACTTAACAAAATTTTAACCCAAAGCAACTCATTTTATTTGAAAACCAGTTCAGAGTATAAAATCAGTGGAAAATCATAAGTACTAAACAAGTCCCCAAAAACCCGGGAAATGTGCCCAAAATAAAATTTAAATATAACTAGTAATAACTGAAAAGAAACGATGTTCATAAGTAAAATCCCTTGACTAGATATGCCTTCAACTGTCCAAGTAGTCTCGAGCACGTCCAAGCGGTAAGCATCCTCTTCGTAACCTGAAAACTCACAATAACATACACACAAAGTCAGCTTGAGCTGAGTGAGTTCAAGTTTTAATAATTAACATATGTATAAATCATTCCAAGAATTTTAAATATAAAATGGGATATAAATGGTTAGGCCATAATAAACGGTAAGTAGTCATACTTATATATCTATATAATTATATCCCTATTCATAACATCCAAGTAATAACATCAGGGTCGAGCACACGTACAACCTGAACACGTAACATTCCATCCAACGTATGCAAACACAAGGTAGGCATACGCAAACATCCTTAGTCAATAACGACTAATTAACATCAGGGTCGAGCACACGTACAACCCAAACACATAACATTCTATCCAATGTATGCAAACACAAGGTAGACATACGCAAACTTCCTTAGTCGATAACGACTAATTAACATCAGGGTCGAGCACATGTACAACCCAAACACGTAACATTCCATCCAACGTATGCAAACACAAAGTAGGCATACGCAAACATCCTTAGTCGATAACGACTAATTAACATCGCCAATCATTGGCCATACAATAACACATGTATAAACATACGTATATATTATTCCAAAATATACCATCCTACAAGTAAGCCATCCTTAGTCACTAATGACTAACTAACATCCCTAATCATAGGCCATATGGTAACACATGTGTAAACATACATACATAACATCCCAAGATGTACCATAATAAAAGTAAGCCTATGGGCCATAAGGTAACACATGTGTATACATACATAATTAACCTCCCAAACATACCATAATACAAACAAGCCTATGGGAAATCGTTTAAACGGTTCATCATGTAAAATCAGTTGGGTGTGCATGCTAGCCCAAAACTTGAAAAGAATGAAAAGGGGCTTCATGAACTCACCTGACACAAGGCACGAAATCACCACAAGCTAGAGAACCCCTAAGTATCCCCCACAACTCAAACGCCTGTCCGCTTACATACAATCATCACTAACGGTACCGAAATGAATCGTTTATCCTACGAGACGTTCTAATATGGTTCAAGTTACCTGAAGCCTCAACCTCACCAAGTTCGTTTAAAACAGCCCCCGGGGCTTTATATTTACCAAAATCACCCATAGGTGTTCCCGAGAATAAAGAATTCCCAAATTACCCCCGGAAGTGCTAGGTGAGACGAATATACGCGTTTAAGAGTTGTTTAGGCACTTAACATCCAACTCAGCCCCGTGTGGACCCAATATGCTAAATTTCACAGCCTACTAGCCCACATGACACTACACGAGTTGGATGGGTCGGTAACTCACAAGCACAACTCACCAACTATTAAATAAACGTGAATTCGCGTTGCATCGACCCGTTTGAGTAACCGACAACCACTTCAGCCCCATTATCATAAAAATTAAGTTTTCCACAGCCCGTAATACCTACCGAGGCTACACAATCAGAGTTGGTTGTTAATTCCCTCAAACAACACGCTAAACGAAACAAACAACAAACTAGACAAACGAAATCCTAGTTTTTCAATCTATCGACAATTGATCAATCAAACGAGCTTCATAGCCCACGACACTAAAGTATAAAACATATGACATACCTAGGAAGAGGACCGAGCAAAACCTCACTTCAAACAGCCCCGACAAGAACACAATTGGACATCCACCGGTTAAGCCTAAAAACGAACGTATCAATCAATAACGAGTATAATATGTAGATTTTAGCATGTGAAGATGCATTTTATGACATAAGAAAACCATGGAAATAAATTATGAAATATTTACGAGAATTTAATAAATGTCTTACTCTTTTACGAGAATTTAATAACTTGGGTGAAAGGTTAGATAATTAGACTTACGAGAATGACAAGGTGGTCCCTCAAGTTATAAGATTAACCCCCGAATATAGTACAAACTCTGTAAACGTTTCCTGTCATCAAAAGAAAAATGTCGAGTGTTACATACTAAACTAGCCTTCAAGTTGTAAGAGGTGACGCCTTGAGCGAAAGGATAAATAAACGGATTTCTACAACGTATTACAAGGCTCTAAATTAGAAAGATGAAACCCTGTCTTAAACAAACTTTTGTAAGCGATCGAGCCGATTAACGAAATTTCCGGGCGTTACAAGCCACTCGTTTGCGTAATCAAATTCATTCTTTCCAAATGGCGGACACCAAGACGTTCTACGAGGCGTGGGAGCGATTCAAAAATCTTTTAGCATTATGTCCGAACCAAGGCCTACAAGACTGGGCAGTTGTCGAGAAATTTTATAACAGAGTGACATACGCGACGTAGAGTATGCTTGACACGGTTGCGGGAGGCAACTTGCTGACGAAGAAGGATAGCGATGAGTGTATAGCCTTGTTCAACGGGTTAGCCATGAGTGGAACCAGCGACCACCCGCTAGGAGTACCAAGAGCGTCGACTCTATATCACGTGGCATACATCCGGTCGACACGAACACCGCACTTATGGCACAGGTTGAGGCGTTAACGAAGATGGTGAAGGACCTGCAGGTGAAGAGTCAGCTTTGCGTGATTTGTAGAGGGGGGCATGATACAAATCAATGCCTCGTAGGTTTTCAGGAAGTGGCCTTTAACTTTATAAAGCTATCCAAACCGATACCAAAATTCCTATAATTTGGGATGGAGAGGCAATCAAAACTCAAACGGGATGAACAAAAATCAATCCGGCTTCCAGCAATGTCAAAGTCTCTTCCTGGATTCCGTCAAGGGGCCGATCAGTGGAGAGAAAAAGCCCACCTTAGAGGAGATGATGACACAGCAGACGCAGATGCTATCCCAACTCATGACACGAGAAGATTTACGTCATAAGGAAACCCAAGAGAAATTCCATGAGCATGAAACCTTCATGAAAATCAGGGAGCATTGATTCAGAATCTAAAGCGGCAGATGGGAGAGATAGCTAGTCGTTTTAATGAGAGGCCGCCGGGTACACTTTCGAGCAATACTGAGTAAAACCCGAAAGGATTCGCGAAAGCTATGATTATCAGGAGTGGTGTAGGGACACGTGACGAGCCCGTGATTCAGGAGGTGGCTATAGAAGGAGTCGTCGAGCAGCCTGCAGTTGATGGAGAAGAGCAGGTAGACGAAGATATTCAGATGGAGTCTCCACCGGCCAAGGTGCACTAGAGGCATAGCCCAGCAAGTACAACACAGTCCAAGAAGCAATCCAAACCACCACTAAGAGTTTATAAGCCCAAATTGCCATATCCTGGGAGACTTCAGATGGACAGAGACGAGGAACGAAACACTAAATTCTTAGAACTTCTTAAGCAGCTTCATCTAAACGTTCCTTTCCTTGAGGCACTGACGCAAATGCCTAAATACGCCAAGTTCCTCAAGGACATTCTTAAAAATAAGCAGAAATTAGCCGAAGTCTCTTCCGTTCCTCTTAGTGCTGGATGCTCTGTTGTTTTGCAGAGCAAGTTTCCTGAAAAGATGGCCGATCCTGGGAGTTTCACGATTCCTTGCATCTTAGGCGAGGATACGGTTAGTCATGCGTTGGCCGACCTTGGTGTAACATTCGTTACTTTTCAAACCCGAAAACCCGAGTCATTAGAATTTTTTTTGGTTTTGTTTAGTTTTGTTTATATATATATATATATATATATATATATATATATATATATATATATATAACTTTACATCTCATGTTCGTTTTATGTATTTTACGTGTCATTCATTATTTTTATTTGGGTTTGTATTCGTATTCGTTAAACTAACATATTTCGCCGTTTTGTTATATTCGTTAATATAATATACACGTGGATTTGCGTTTATCATTCATTCGTTTCTTGTTCATTTTGTTCAAATAACGAATCTATGGGATTTAAAGTTTCTATTTAAACAAGTCGCAATAATACGTCAAATATCCAAATCTATTTAGCTTTCGATTCATTTATATAGCATTTCAAAGTTTAAGGTCCAAGTTGTAAAACTATTATTTCTCTTTTTAAATGAATTTGAAAGTACAGGGGCTGATCATGTAAAATGGTTTAAAATATAATAATAATAAAAATTCACACAAGCCAAAGCTGATAAATACCATTTCCAGTGTCTTCCAGTTGCTTCACATGGACTTGTTCGGTCCAGTTCATGTCTTGAGTCTATCTCGTAGTAATCATTATCTGGTCATCACCGACGACTACTCTCGTTTCACATGGGTGTTTTTCTTGTCGAATAAAGGTGAGACGGCTGAATTGATCAAGAAGTTCGTGGTGCTTATGGAAAATCAGTTGATCTTGAAGCTCAAGGGAATTCGTTGTGACAACGGCATGGAGTTCAAGAACTCTACACTGAATCATTTTTGTTCCGAAAGGGGAATACTTTCGTCAGCATAGCTCATCTCGTACCCCACAGCAAAATGGTGTTGCTGAAAGACGAAATCATACTTTGATCGAAGCTGCAAGAACGATGTTATGTGATTCAAAGTTACCGCTATTTTTCTGGGCTGAAGTGATCAACACTGCCTGTTACGTTTAAAATCGGGTGTTGATCAACAAATCTCAGATGAAGACTCCCTATGAAATCGTTTATGGTCACAAGCCCACAGTCGCACATTTTCGAGCTTTTGGTTGTCCATGTACCTTGTTGCATCTTGAGTCGACTCCGAAGTTTGAAGCCAAGGCAGATGATTGTTATTTTGTTGGTTATGTTGGTCGAACTGCCTACAGAATCTATAACAAAGCATCGAAATAGATCGTCGAATCATATGATGTACGCTGGTTGGAAGAAAATGAGACAGATGCTCGCGTGGGGCCTGACTGGTTATTTGACTATGACAAGCTATTCAAGCCATTCAATTTGTTTCCTGTGGTCGATTTAGATAACTCAGGGGGAGGAATTTCTACTGTTGTTGATGATGAAGAATATATTTCTGTTAATACTCAAGAGATTCCTATGCTAAGTGTGGATTCGTTTGAACCTTCAAACACTACTCAGCCGTCATCAGAGAATCTAGAAGAGACTGTCATCGAGACTGTATCTCCACAAGAGCCCTCTACAGCAGAGATTTCACCAGTTGAGGGGGGCGGTGTCGTTCGTCAGATTTTCGGTAGCACTCTATTTCCTGATGCCATTCCAAACTAGTATGTTGCCAGTACCTCGTACTCACACAGTATAGCAACATCGGGATGGAGGAACCCTCTTTCTGAAGTTCTCGAAGATCCAACCAATTTACCTGCAAACTGCTCTGTTCCTGATCTCTCTATTCCATCAAGAATTCAACGGGATCACCCCATTGACAGTATTATTGGTCCCCTTGAAGCTGACGTCTCAACCAAAAGCCAGACTGGAACAATCAACAACTACTTATATTCTTGCTTCATTTCACAAATTGAGCCCAAGACGGTTGACATGGCTATGCAAGAACCAAGCTGGGTTGATGCCATGCATGAGGAACTAAATCAGTTTTAAAAACTTAAGGTTTGGAGGTTGGTTGAACTACCTGCTGGGAAGAAGTCTCTAGATACGAGATGGGTTTTTTGCAACAAGCAAGATGACTCTAGGGTCATTGTTCGAAACAAGGCAAGGCTGGTGGTTCGTGGTTTTCGTCAGGTTGAAGGGTTGGACTATACCAAGGTGTACGCTCCAGTGGCTCGTCTTGAGTCCATTCAGATCTTTTTGGCTTATTCATCGTACATGGGTTTCATAGTCTATCAGATGGATGTCAAGACAGCATTTCTATATGGTGAAGTGAAGGAAGAAATTTATGTGGATCAGCCACCGGGTTTTGTGGATTCCAAACATCCGTCGCATGCCTACAAGTTGGACAAGGCTCTCTACGGCCTTCATCAGGCTCCTCTAGCATGGTATGCGACGTTGACAGCTCATCTTTTGGAGCACGGGTATAAGTGTGGAACCATTGATCAGACACTGTTCATAAAAACTGTTGGAAAGGATCTGATTTTGGTTCAGATTTACGTGGATGACATCATCTTCGGTTCAACCTGCACTGCTCTCTCTTCTGAGTTTGAGGAAGTGATGAAGAAAAGGTTTGAGAGGAGCTCGTTGGGGGAGATGATAATGTTTCTGGGTCTGCAAGTTCGTCAAAGCTCGACAGGCATTCTGCTACATCAGGGAAAATACGTCGAGGATATGTTGGAAAAATTTGAGTTTCAAGATTCTAAAAGTGCGGCGACTCCTATGGCTGAAAGACCTCTTCTTTCCTCAGATCCTGATGGGAAACCTGTAGATCAAACGTACTATAGGTCGATGATCGGGTCCCTAATGTATCTTACCGCCAGTCACCCTAACATCATGTTTGCAGTCTGTCAGTGTGCTCGTTTCCAGGCTAATCCTAAACTCTCTCATTTAATTGCTGTTAAACGTATTTTTAGATATCTGAAAGGGCAACCGAAGCTTGGTCTTTGGTATCCCAAGAATTCAGAATTTGATCTGTATGCTTTTGCTGACAGCAATTATAGAGGTGATGATATTGACAAGAAATCGACGTCTGCTGGATGTCAATTTTTGGGGGATCGGCTCATCTTGTGGCAATGCAAGAAACAAACAACGGTGTCCACAAGCACTACTGAGGCTGAATATGTTGTTGCTTCTGCCTGTTGTTCACAGGTCATATATGGATGCAACATCAACTGCTAGACTGTTGTTTGGAATTTCTTGATACTCCTATTTTCTGTGATAATAATGCTGCAATTGCCATTGTTAAAAACCCGGTTCAGCATTCTAAAACCAAGCACATCGATATCAAAATTCATTTTATCCGTGACTGTTATGACCAAAAGTAAATTCATCATGAGCAGGTCCACATTGATAATAATGTGGCGGACCTATTTACGAAACCGGTCAGAACAACCAAATTCAATGTGCTTCTAGGGTTTCTTAAGATGTTACGTTTTGAGTATTTTTTGAGGTTTAATTTGTACATATTGTTTTTGCATGTAAGGCCCCAAATCCCGGGAATCCTACAGTTGGTAATCATATCCAAAATTCACAAAAATTTAAAACCAAACCAATTCATTTTATTAAAATCGTTTCAGAGTACTAAACAACGAAAAGAAAAACAGTTCATTCCATTAAAATAACCAATTCGGAGTATGATTCAGCAAAAAATCATAATTATTAAAAACAAGTTCCCATGACCCGGGAATTATGCCCAAAATCATATTTCAATGTATTTAACAAAACTTTGAAATAAAAATGTTCATTGCTAAAACTTCCGACTAAGTATGTCTTTCACCGTCCAAGTAGCTTCGTGCACGTCCAGGCGGTAATGCATCATCTTCCAAACCTGAAACTCACACTAACATGCACACAAAGTCCGCTTGAGTTGGGTGAGTTCAAGTTTTAATAATTGACATCTAAAATAATAATAATCATAATCATTCCAAGAGTTTTAAAATAAAACAGGATACAACAGTTGGGCCATCATCAGTAATAGGTAATCATACTTATATATATATATATATATATATATATATATATATATAAACATCCATATAATTATATCCCTATTGATATCATCCAAGTAATAACATCAGGGTCGAGCACACGTAACATCCGATGATGATCATGCCACACGAGCCTCCCCCCTCACGGGCTTTCCAGGGCCCGCCACAGGAATTAAGAACCAGAGTAGTATAGTTTGGCTAGGCCAAGATCACCAATTATCCGTATGCAAACACAAAGTAGGCATACGCAACATCCTTAGTCGATAACGACTAATTAACATCGCCAATTATTGGCCACAAAATAACGTATGCATAACCACACGTATATATATGTGTGTATATATATATATATCATCCCAAACATACCATCATGAAAGTAAGCCTAGGGTCATAAAGTAACACCGGCATACCCATTCATAAATATCATCTCATGACATACTACAATACGAGTAAGTCTACATCCTTGAGTCTAGACCATAAGTAATTTCTATAACCTTATAAAATATATAACCATAGACGAGCCTCAAATAATCCAGGGCATAGAGTATAATTCACACATATTTTCATAAATCCACAAGTATGAATAAGGCTATGTAATACCGTCCAAATAGTTTAAACAAGTATAGTCAGATAAAATTGTAATATGGTGTGCATGCTAGCCCAAAACATAAAAAGAGTAAAAGGGGCATCATGAACTCACCTGGCACAAGGCACGAATTCACCACGAGCTAGAGGACCCCTAAGTATCCCCAAAACTCAAACGCCTATTAGTTTACATACAAACATCACTAACGACATTGAAATGACTCGTTTATCCTACGAGACGTTCTAACATGGTTCGAGTTACCTAAAGCCTCGACCTCATCAAACTCATTCATAAAAGCCCCCGGGGCCTTAAGTTTACCAACACGACCCGTAGATATTCCTAGGAATATAGAATTCCCAAATTACCCCCGAAAGCACTAGGTGATACAAACACAAGCGTTTAAGAGCTGTTTAAGCACTTAACATCCAACTCAGCCCCGTGTGGACCCAATATGATAATTTGACATCCAACAAGTCCACATGACGCTACACGAGTCAAATGGGAAGGTAACTCGCAAGTACAACGCACTAACTATTCAATAAACGCAAATGCGCGTTGTACCAACCCGTTTGAGTAACCGACAACCAATTCATCCCCAATACTTATAAAAATCATTTTCCAACAGCCCGTATATTAAACTGAAGCTTTCCGAACTGAATTGGTCGTCACTTACTTCATCCCTCGCGTTAAACGCAACGATCTACCATTCTAGCTAATCGAAAACTATCTTTCAAACAACAACTGGCAGACCAATCAAACGGATACCAAAAGACATGATTTTAAAGTATGTTATATGGGACATACCTAAGAATATTGTGGTGCAAAAACTCACTTCAAACAGCCCCGACAAGAACACCATTGAACATCCACCGGTTAAACCTAAAACGAACTTATCAAAAAATAACAAGTAAAACGGGCAGATTTTAGCATGCGAAGATGCTTTTAATTACATAGGATAACCTTTGAAATAAATTATTAAATTTTTACTAGACTTTAATAAATATCTTAAGTTTATAAATTCATTTTTATTTTATTTTTACAGTGAACACAAAAATCATAAAAATTCTTCCAACACAGAAAGGTATGTGCAGCTATTTCAGTGCACAACAAAATGGTTTTATTTTTATAAAAATCATTACCCAGCCAAATTAAACTATTCCAATTGGGTTTGGTTCCTAACTCAAAATATTAACTTCCAGAAGTGGAACCAACCAATTTGGACTTGTCGAAAAAGAGTTATGATGTCAGGAAGACAGACCAGAATCCGTCATCCCGCATCAGCTTTCACACTCGATCTTATAAAATCATAAAAAGTATTCAAATCTCGTCCAAAAATTACGTATTATACCTTTCTGGAAACTAGACTCAAAGTAGAACATAAAATAATCAAGAATCGAACAAAAAATAATATATTTTCATCAAGTTACAGACCGAACAATAAACGAGTACGAATATGTCAGAAATCGTTGTAACCAAAACTCAACCCTAACGACCAACAAGCGCGTTAATATGATCAATTAAGGTGTATAGGATAGGGGTGTGTTTTTTAACCGTACCAGAATAACAAACCCGAAACGAAGCGACCCGAGACCCAAATAACTCAACCCGAATTTACCCGAACCGATTAAACTTCTAACCCTAACCCGAGATAAAATATTCGGGTCGGTATTTGGGTTGAAATACCCAGATTCGGGTTGACCCGAATAACCCGAAGTATAATACATCGATGCATGTATCCCTAATTTTATAGGGTACCTTAGCGGTGGAGTATCACAGTGACCTTATGTGTTCTTGTTCGGTTATTCTCAAGACTCCAGTTAATATTTGATCTATCACATCCTAGTGTATTAATGACCGTAAAGTATGCGGAGAATGCATCTTCAATTCAAAAACTTAAATAGTATAGTATTTAAATCAATATTTATTGAGATTGTTTCTTCAATCTATACAAGTATTAATCCACAGGCTACAACACTCCATCTCGTCTAATGCATTCTTGTATGATAAATTTCATGTTTTGCTAAATAATATATGCTATTGTTGAATATGACTGTATATTGTAGTTTTATAACGACTTGGAATATGGTTTTTTAATTTATGATATTGTTAAAGGGGGAACTTTTTTAAAATTTTTTAAACCCGAAACCCAACCCGAATTTACTCGAACCGTATAACCCGAACAAACCGAACTTATTTGGGTCGGTTCTTGGGTCAATTTGTTTTGAGCTCAAACCCGAACAACCCGACCCAAACAACCCGAAACCCGAATAAATAACCCGAAGAACACCCCTAGTATAGGACTTGGGGGAACATAGAACTAACCTTCAATTGAAGTTCTGGACCTTAACCTTAGCTGCACAAAAGAAAAACGAGGGTGGGGAGGCTGCACAAACTTCCGATCGGCTGAAGTGGGGTGGAAAGGGTTAAGGTTTTGTTTATGTTATAAAAATCTTACACTCTAGCCCCTCAAATTTTAAAGAAGTCACATCTTGGTTGAACTTGCATGAAAAGTCAAGTATGATAAGCTTACGAGGGTGGCAAGGAGCACCCGGAAGAATGTCAGATCAAGCCCAAAAGGTATACACAACGCTACAAGGTTAAACCCTTTTAACGGGAATTAACGGGCGCTACAAGTCTACCCTCCTTAGAATGGGATTCGTCCCCAAATCCCGCTATACAGGAACGAGCGCAGATGGAGACAAATACTAATCATCTAATCATATAAGAAACGGAAAAGACAAAACCTCTACGGGCACAAAGTCTACAAACAGGAACAAAGCCCGTAGCTCAACAAATTTAAAAGGAATCCAGAGTGACAGCATGCTACGCCTCAGTTAAACAATTACGCGCAAAGCGTTTGAGACGTTGAGGATTGAACGGGAGAATTCAAGGAATGAAATGAACGCTAACGCTATCGACACGAGCATTAGCCATATCCTATCCCTACAAAGATAGAACCCTAACACGGTCAAGCACATGTAGCATTTAGAACATGGAAGGTGGTAAACTGCTAATAACGTTGATCAAGTGTTATTAATCGTTTACTTTACTCGTCCATCCTAAGCACCCCATGCCCCTAATCATATTAGCATCCTATCTAACATTTAAACAAGTACCCACATAATGGTATCCTAATGCTTATAAAAATGAATAAACAAATATAAAATTTACCTCTTGGCGTGCAGCTACTTGCGGTTGGCATTTCTAGTCTTTTCTTTTACCGTTCGAGTCCAAGCATTCAGGAATGCTCGGATCCCTCGAACCATGGCTCTGATACCAACTTGTATGCCCCCGAAACCAGGGAATCCTACAATTGGTAATCATATCCAAAATTCACAAAAATTTAAAACCAAACCAATTCATCTTATTAAAATCATTTCAGAGTACTAAACAACGAAAAGTCAAAAACAGTTCATTTCGTTAAAATAACCAATTCAGAGTATGATTCAGCGGAAAATCAAAATTATTAAAACCAAGTTCCCAAGACCCGGGAATTATGCCCAAAATCAAATTTCATGTATTTAACAAAACTTTGAAATAAAAATGTTCATTATTAAAACTTCCGACTAAGTATGCCTTTCACCGTCCAAGTAGCTTCGTGCACGTCCAGGCGGTAATGCATCCTCTTCCTAACCTAAAACTCACACTAACATGCACACAAAGTCAGCTTGAGCTGAGTGAGTTCAAGTTTTAATAATTGACATCTAAAATAATAATAATCATAATCATTCCAAGAGTTTTAAAATAAAACAGGATACAACAGTTGGGCCATCATCAGTAATAAGTAATCATATATATATATATATATATATATATATATATATATATATATAAACATCCATATAATTATATCCCTATTAATATCATCCAAGTAATAACATCAGGGTCGAGCACACGTACAACCCAAACACGTAACATCCGATGATGATCATACCACACGAGCCTCCCCCCCTCACGGGCTTTCCAGGGCCCTCCATAGGATTTAAGAACCTGAGTAGTATAGTTTGGCCCGGCCAAGATCACCATCCATCCGTATGAAAACACAAAGTAGGCCAACGCAACATCCTTAGTCGATAACGACTAATTAACATCGCCAATTATTGGCCACAAAATAACGCATGCATAAACACACGTATACCTATATGTATATATATATACATATATATATATATATATATATATATATATATATATATATATATATATATATCATCCCAAACATACCATCATGAAAGTAAGCCTAGGGTCATAAAGTAACACCGGCATACCCATTCATAAATATCATCTCATGACATACTACAATACGAGTAAGCCTACATCCTTGAGTCTAGACCATATGTAATGTCTATAACCTTATAAAATATATAACCATAGCAGGGCATAGTGCATAATTCACACATATTTTCATAAATCCACAAGTATGAATAAGGCTATATAATACCGTTCAAATAGTTTAAACAAGTATAATCGGATAAAATTGTAATATGGTGTGCATGCTAGCCCAAAACATAAAAAGAGTAAAAGGGGCATCATGAACTCACCTGGCACAAGGCACGAATTCACCACGAGCTAGAGGACCCCTAAGTATCCCCAAAACTCAAACGCCTATCAGTTTACATACAAACATCACTAACGACATTGAAAGGACTCGTTTATCCTACGAGACGTTCTAACATGGTTCGAGTTACCTAAAGCCTCGACCTCATCAAACTCATTCATAACAGCCCCAGGGGCCTTAAGTTTACCAACACGACCCGTAGATATTCCCAAGAATATAGAATTCCCAAATTACCCTCGGAAGCACTAGGTGATACTAACACGCGCGTTTAAGAGCTGTTTAAGCACTTAACATCCAAATCAGCTCCGTGTGGACCCAATATGATAATTTGACATCCAACAAGTCCACACAATGCTACACGAGTCAAATGGGAAGGTAACTCGCAAGTACAACGCACTAACTATTCAATAAACGCAAATGCTCGTTGTACCGACCCGTTTGAGTAACCGACAACCAATTCATCCCCAATACTTATAAAAATCATTTTCCAACAGCCGGTATATTAAACCGAAGCTGTCCGAACAGAATTGGTCATCACTTACTTCATCCCTCGCGTTAAACGCAACAATCTACCATTCTAGCTAACGGAAAACTCTCTTTCAAACAACAACTGGTTGACCAATCAAACGAATACCAAAAGACATGATTTTAAAGTATGTTATATGGGACATACCTAGGAAGATTGTGGTGCAAAAACTCACTTCAAACAGCCCCGACAAGAACACAATCGAACATCCACGGGTTAAACCTAAAACAAACTTATCGATCAATAACAAGTAAAACGGGCAGATTTTAGCATGCGAAGATGCATTTAATTACATCGGATGACCTTTGAAATAAATTATTAAATTTTTACCAGACTTTAATAAATTTATTAGCTTTATAAAATTATTTTTATTATATTTTTACAGTGGACACAAAAATCATAAAAATTCCTTCAACACAGAAAGGTATGTGCAGCTATTTCAGGGCGCAACAAAATAGTTTTATTTTTATAAAAATCATTACCCAGAAAAATTAAACTATTCCAATTGGGTTTGGTTCCTAACTCAAAATATTAACTTCCAGAATTGGAACCAACCAATTTAGACTTGTCAAAAAAGAGTTATGATGTCAGGAAGACATACCATAATCCGTCATCCCGCATTAGCTTGCACACTCGATCTTATAAAATCATAAAAAGTATTCAAATATCGTCCAAAAATTACGTATTATACCTTTTTGGAAACTAGACTCAAAGTAGAACATAATAGAAATAAGAATAGATAAAAAAAAATATATTTTCATCAAGTTAAAGACCGAACAATAAAAGAGTACGAATCTGTCAGAAATCGTTATAACCAAAACTCAACCCTAATGACCAATAAGCGCGTTAATATGATCAATTAAGGTGTATAGGACTTGGGGGAACATAGAAATAACCTTAAATTGATGTTTTGGACCTTAACCTTGGCTGCACAATAGAAAAACGAGGGTGGGGAGGCTGCACAAACTTCCGATCGGCTAAAGTGGGGAGGAAAGGGTTAGGGTTTTGTTTATGTTATAAAAATCTTACACTCTAGCCCCTCAAATTTTAAAGAAGTAACATATTGGTTGAACTTGCATGAAAAGTCAAGTATGATAAGTTTACGAGGGTGGCAAGGAGCTCCCGGAAGAATGCCAGATCAAGCCCAAAAGGTATACACAATGCTACAAGGTTGAACCCTTTTAACGGAAATTATCGGACGTTACATTGTATGTTATCATTTCTGTACAAATTTAGGGGGAGAAAAAGGAAAAATACAAAAAAAGTGTGTGTGTGTATGTGTGTAACAATCATTTCTGTTTTGTTCTGTTGCTTAAAATTATGCCGGTGACTCAAGTTCAAGGGACATATTTCTATGTTTGGTCTCGTTGTCAACCTTTGGCGGACGAGATAGCCATTAACCCAAGGACTGAAAGTAACTGGGGCGACTGAATATAAAAAAAAACTTTGGTTTAACTATCTGTTTAAGTCTTTCACTGAAAATTATGTCGGCCACCTAAGTTTGAGGGACATATTATTATGTGTTTGGTCCTATCGTCTATCGGTAGACACATGGGATAGCCATTCACCAGAAAACTGAAGGTAACTGGGGTGATTGAGTTTAAAATTGTCTTTGGAGTTATCATCTGGGAAGTGATATCATTATTCAGCTAAAGCGTAATAAAAAGCTTGAAATATTTTCATATGAAAATGGATCTAACCTTTGAGAAATGATAAATAAATTGGTTATGTGTTCCAAACGTGTGAAGTTATTAGGCTAAAAAGGCTTTTGAACAGTCATTGACGTGTATGGTAGTTTTCCATGATACGTAAAAGTTTGAAGTGATATAAACTAAATATGCTAAACTAATCGTGGAGAGTCATTTAAAAGACGTTTGCATGTCCCTAGATACATCCCTCCGAATGATAGGCAGAAAACTAATTGCCCAGTCATACACGAGCCCGTTAGTGTCTTGATCGTTAAAAGTCTTATATAAAAAAAAACTTTAATTTTAAATTATAAGTGTTAAATGTTTTTTATAAGCTTAAAGGGGCACCAGGGAACTATAGGGGTGGGGCATACAATTAAGTCCTAAACACCCTGAATGTAAGGCTTGTAAGTCCGAACGGCATGTAAGTCCAACGTTCAAACTTAAAGCTTAAAATTTTTTTTGTATAGAGAAAATTCTTTGATCAAGCACTAGGGGGTTGGAGTCAAATTGGGGTGATTTGGGAAAAGCCAAATAAGCCTTGAGAAGAGATAAGGGGTATCATAAGTCCATAAGTGATGAACATATAAGATTTATGCCTAATTGAATCTAATCATAACACTGGCGCAATAAAAATCATGATAGTTACCTGCCATCAACCTTTTCACTATGTCACAATAATGCTGAAAATGGATCATTATGAAAGTATTTTAATCAGTATGATTTCATATTCGAATATTTTCTTGAAAAGGGTTGGTTGTTTTAAACAGCTGAAATTAGATCCCAAAATCTTTGGTAAATCTGCTGAAGGCAAGATAGGCAAAATGTCTTCGTTGTGTTAACTTAGTTTCATTTTTATTCTTTTTTTTTTAATTTCTATTTTTGAATTTTTATTTTTATTTTACTTCATGTGTACTCGTGTCAAAACAGATGTCTTTAAGAAATCAACTTTTCATGACTCGGGATTATTTTTTAATCATAAAAACTTTGACAACTGCTAGTCTTGATTTGTGGGCCAGTCTGTTTGGCCCAACTGGTGTTTTTTTTCTCGGCCTAGTCAAGTTGGCCCATCTGGTCATTAGGCCCGGACAATCATATTTCTGAAGTTTAAAAGGCGGTTTTTGGGTTATCATTGAATATTTTAATTTGCAAAATCTTACCTCTCACGTTTCCTAATTCCCGAAATTCTAAATTGCGTTTTGCTTTCCATCGAGCATCAAAGGTAATGAATCCTAACTAAATCGATCTTTCCAATTAAGGTTATGAAGTCAATGAAGTTACCTAAATCAATTGAAGTATGAGATATCACTAGCATAGACGTTCGCATTTTGCGATTACGGTTGATTGACTGTGCAGAAAGTTTTTCATGTAGTTGCAGGTTGCTCTTCGGGTTTGGATAGCACATATGAGAAGATGAAGATTGCGGATTCATGTGTTTTTGGTGATGGTTGACCAAATACTTTTGGTCAAACCTAAAATCTTAGAACAGATTTTGCTCTCGGTCAAATGTTGCCCGAAGACTTGTTTGATTACCCAAAAGGTTGTTGTTCTCAGTGTTTGAGATTATGTGCCGAGAACACAAGACAGAGCCAAAAAATTGTTCCTCGAACTGAACACGACCATAATTTTAGCCAGCTCTCATGATATATTATTTTTCCTTGATGCATCACTAATTTAGTTTGTTTGTTGCAGTCATGGCTGATCAAGTGCCTTGCAAGTGGATTGATTCTCACAATGTCGCTGGAGGTTTAACTGATCCTCCGCAGGGTTACAAGGAATTCAAGTCGACGATCGTAGGTTTGAACACCTGCAGGATTTCTCATGCTTTATGAGAAAATCCTGTCATATGCAAGAAGATGGTGGATGACTTCTAGAAGAATGCTTCTATCAATCCAAGAGGGGCTGGAGGATTCGCTGTAATTGAATCAAAAATTCAGAAGCGGCTTGTCATTGTTTCTGAATCCATCATCCGTGAGGTGCTATTATTCGGAGATCAACCTCACTACCCCACAGAATTTCCAGTTAACAATGTTGCAGTAATTGTTAGAAGAATGAACTATGAAGGAGTCTGCCCACCTGCCATCAAGAAGCTCTTTCATCCGTGTTGGAGATTCTTGATTCACACATTCTTCTCGTGTGTCTCGGGACGTAAAGGTGGTACCGATGAGATAAGCCTTACTCAGATGTCAACTGTTACTGCTCTGATCATGGATTGGGATTATAATTACTCCAAGTTTGTATTTGATGAAATGATGAGCAATCTTCAAGGGAAGAAGAAAGAAATGTTTCTGATGTACCCAAGGTTTCTACAAATGATATTTGACTCTCATTATCCTTTCTGATCAAGTCCGTGGAAACGATTGATATGAAGGCATTGGGACCAACCACCTTCGGGTTAATGAAACAGTCAAGGAAAGGAACGAAAGTAGTTTACAAGGGAATTCACCCGTTGGTAAAATTTGGAAAATTTGCTGAATTTGAGGAGAGTGCGGGAAATGTTGGTGCTGCTGTTGCCGAGGAACATTTGGTTTTTGTTCAAAGGCATGTCACTGCCTTTGAGGTGTTATATGATGATGATGATTTTGATATTTCTCCGTCACAACCCATGGAGATTGAACAGCAGATTCAACAGTTTGTTCATACTGCTGAACAACTAAAACAGTTTGAAGCATTCAAGGAACAGCTTCAGTCGACTGCATTGAAGCCTCCTCGATCAGTCACTGCAACTCAAGTAGAAGATAATTTGGAAGAAGAGCCATTCACCGATCTCATTCCACGCAAAAGGCGAAAGAAATATCCGAGACCAGTAGTGTTGGCTACTGAAGTAACATCAACTGTACTACCTACTTGGTTGATCTCATCATCACTTTCACTTCAACAGATTATAGTCATTACAATTTGCATGCTCACAACATTTATAATGCTCATTATATCATCACATTCATTTCCATGAATGAATTAAAATCATTACAATTTCATCAATTATATACACTATCATGATCTTTAAAATGATCATTTTAGCATCACATTCACCTTAAGGAATGGATATGCACCACACAAGTTTCATGTTGTGGTTATCTTAAACCTTTTATACATTTGTAATAACATTGCTACTTCATGAGCATATATGAAGCATGAAAAATGAATAACTATTCTATTCAACATTTTCTTATAAATAATAATCTAATCATATAAATATCAATTGAGAAGTAATTTGTGATTTGAGTATGCTCATTTTAAAATCATCCACAAGATTAGAGAGTTTGATAGAATACGTGCCAAACTATAAATGGATTTTATCACAACTCAAATGTATTTATAATCTTTTGATGAAAATGACAATCATGCACAACTTTGGTCTTTTATTTATTTTAGTTAAGACCAATTATATAAATACTTTATAGCATCTAAAAGACATATACCACAACGTAATATAATGAAATTTTAATAAAAAAACATTATATATCATTTTCAAAATACTTAGTGCATGACAAATGCAAACTAATAATTCATATATAATGATGACAATGTCTTGCAAATTAAAGATTTGTTGCCATACAACAAATGTAATACTTCAAATGCAAAAGCACCAATGCTAAGTGTTTGCAAGATTTAAAAAAAAATTGATAAACAAAAGAATACAACTTTTCATTAAATTTCTTATTCGTCATGTTATTATGTGGTAGCTATATAATTCAAGTAAACAACTTTTTTCCATTATTAGAGTGAATCATGTGCTCTATATGATAACTCACCGAAAGTATAAAAAACACTTAAACATATATAATAGCACCAAAACAATGATGATCCACAAATTCACATTGGTAATATATATCAAGCCATAAAATAAAAAATGGTAATAAAAAGTCTTAACACATCATGTAACAAGAAATATATTATGTGACTAATCATAGTCATAATTAGTCTTGAAAATCATAAAATAAATTATGTTACAACCATGAACTAAAATAGCATAAATGGTGTTGAAAAAGTCGTTATATTTTAATATTCTTGCAACTCATAAATTTAATAACATCTATTCAAGGCTAATTACAAATTTTAAATTAATATATCAATTTAGCACTCATTCATTATCTTTATGTTACAATTGCTTTTATAAAAAACAATCAAAGAAAGTAACACAATAATTTATTCATATAGATATTAAATAATCAAGTTATGATACTTTTCATATATATAGCAATTTAGAAAGTGTCATAACTATATCATTTTTATCTAATAAATACCATAACAACTATTTTGTAAATAATCTTAACGATCATCTTGTGATGCTCATGCCATATAATGTGGTTATGCATTATTTTAATACGAGAAATCGATTTTGAAAAGTTTATATATTACATTATAATATATATGGCCATAATCTAATACTAATTAGTTAATTAATATATTAATCATAAAACTTGAAACCACCATCTTTATGTGGCATTCAATAGTATGAACATAAAACATCAAGTGTATTATATAAAGATTAACCAAATGTCATTAAATAACCAATAAAGTAATATGAATGGATTTTTTTAGTTATATTATAATATTAATGAAAATGAAACATCAAATGCACTCAAATCTAACTATACTATTAAAGCAAACAAGTTGTACACATGTCACTTAACTAAGCACTCCACGTAGGATTCTAAGTAGATGCCATATCACCATTTTCTATTATATCATGGCACAAGACTTTATAAAATTTTGATAAATAAATAACTGTGTGATACGGGTTTCGAACCCGAGACCTCATGTTTCAAACCAAATGTGTTTACCAACCCTACTAAAGTGGTAATTGTGTTATAATTTTTGACTTAACATATATAAATGTAATTTTTCTTCAAGTATAAAACCAAAATTATACTTAATCATTAGCATTTTCATATTTCACAATATCACATTGTCTTCTCATATCTTTTTAACACAACTAGTTAGGATTGTTCATCATTTCTCTTTTCATTTTAAAATACAATATATTTTTATTTATTTTCATTTACAACCAAACTTAGTTTTTAAATATGTGACAACATTTTGTCATAAATATCATATTTATAAAAACAATATTTAATATAACAAATTAGGTATGAATATTTTATTTTTAAAATAAATCTAACACCAACGTTTTATTTTCAACTTAAACTTATAGTGTATAATATATA
Organism: Bidens hawaiensis; assembly: GCF_021521415.1. Lineage (NCBI taxonomy): Eukaryota > Viridiplantae > Streptophyta > Magnoliopsida > Asterales > Asteraceae > Bidens > Bidens hawaiensis. The sequence goes on along the minus strand of NW_027498310.1, from coordinate 26,894 downwards.
AAAACTTATTAAAAAGTAATAAATAAAAATTAATATATGAAATAACTGAATATAAATATTACATATAACAGTTTTTTTTATTTTTATTATATTTTCACCCGTGTGGAATACGGGCTCTAACCTAGTAAGCAATAAAGTGGCATGCATTCTTTTTTGTTCTCTCTCTCTCTCCCTCTCCCTCTCTCTCTTCTTCTAATTATTTTTCATAAAAAATATCATGGATTTCTAAAATACCTTAACAAGATATATAAAATGACATGAAAACTTTTAATGTTACAATATAATCATTAACATCATGAAGTCCAAGATCAATGTTGATTAACTTATATGCAACATTCCTCATACGTACTCATATTAAAAATGTTCGAAAGGGACGTGGGATAATAAATTAGATTTAGCCCTCTCTACCTAAGTTTATTCCGTAAATGCTTTCATATTGTAAGTTTTTAAAGAATCAAATAATCAACTAAATAAAGTGAAGTTTTGCAACCAAAATATTGTTCCATAACATCGTTCTAGAAAATATTTTATTTTCTTCTATGAAAATAAATTATTTAAAATAATTAAATAAAATCTTATAGATTCAAACTTTAAATTTGGTCCAAAAGATCTATTGTATGATATATGAAAATTTCCTTTCAGAATCATTATACAATGGTTTTTGGATGATAACAAAATCAGAATTTAACTAGTCATCTAAGATATGATATCAAAATAATACAAGATTAATAAAAGATATCCAAAAGTTAAAAATAAGACTTACTTGTGGAATGATATGATCCACCTTATGTTCGTATGATCCATTCAAAAGTGCATCGTGCTGATAACTTGTTGTAAACGAATGGTTCAAAGAATAATTCAATTACCAAGATTATTTTCAATTACTAGACATGGTCATTGACTTGAATTGAGTGACTAAGCTAAGTCACATAACCCAACTGCAAATGCTTCAGATAAGATTGATGTCCAAGAAGGACAACCACATATTAGTAATGAGTCTATGGCATGCCTAAAGCGTGATAGAACAATCGTTTGTTAAATAAAATCCTTGAAAAGGAGCAAGTGATAAATACGGTCAAGTCGAGGTATAATAAAAGGTTTTCTTTAAGAGACGATAGACATAATGGTTCTAGAAGAACCTCAGGTACCTGAATATTAAGAGATCTCAATAAAATATTTCATATCTAGAAATATATGGAATCGAAACAAAATAGACGTCGATGATAAATTTGTATATAGTGCTTGAAATATGAAATGATTAGCCAAAATGAAAAGATGCAAATGTGCATATTTGAATTCTCTCACGAATCTATTAGTTCTTAGACAAGTGGTCGATACAACTGAAAGTTGTAAAATATATGAAATAGAAAAGGGTTTTTGTGCTAAAGTGTAAAGCCCCGTTCCTGGTAACCCTACTTTGGTATTGGATTTACTCAGAAACACAGCTCTAAAATCAGAATAAATTAAAAACTTCGCGGAATAATTAAAAACTTCAAACATCACATTACAAAACATTCATTCTTGTCTTAACATACAAATTGTCTTTTCATAAATAATTAATTAAAACAGTCATAACACTTCATCATGGATGCCAGTCTCTTCAGTCCATGCCCTGTGTCCCTCTTTAAGCCAGCTGCCTCAACCTATTTGCCTGCGTGCATACTAAAAGTCAGCTACGCTGAGTGAGTTCTAGTTAATCAATTAACATACAATACATTCATACCCTTACTCGTACGCGTCCGAAGATATGTATTCATACCTTAGTTTTCTATTACTCCTTTCATATATACCATATATACATGCATACATACTTACATACTTTCTTTCATAAAACCCTATGGTATACCATAAGCTATTCTACATTAAACATCACAGATATTGTAAGGGTCTGGTCCCTATCATCATAGATATTATAAGGGTTTGGCCCTATCATCACCGATATTATAAGGGTCTGGTCCCTAACATCACAGATATTATAAGAGTCTGGTCCCTACTGCCTCGAATAACCATACATTTATCATGCGTGCATATTTAACCTGTCTCATGTATATAATAGTATATATATATATACATGCTCATTCATACTATCATTATATAGTAATAACATCCAATACATAGTCATACACGTATCATACACTTATCAATTAAGTAAATGTATTAACTATCGCATAGGAGTATGCACACAGTCCCGAAAACATTTTAAAGAGAAATGTGGCTAGAACTCACTTGGAGTCGATTTCTCTCACCGTTAATGGTAATTCCCTTCTTTAGTTGTGCACGGCTAACTGTACAATACATTACGCGTGTCAATTATCTTTTACCACAACTTCCTACATCTAAATTTATGAAACCCTCAACTAACGGGGGTCCGGGGGCAGCGCCCCTGGTAGCGGGGTCTAGGGGCGGTAGCCCCTAGCAGGGTCCAAGGGGCAGCGCCCCTGGCTGGGGTTGAAAATTTTTATTTTCATTAACAGTCCTTTAACAAAAACGCATCAGAAAATTAATTTCATGAAATTTCGCATGGGAATTTCGCTTCGCATGGAACTTTTTCGCTTCGCATGGTCATGCGATGCGAAATAACCTTTTTCGCTTCGCATGGCTGTTGTATGCGAAACAACCTTTTTCACTTCGTATGGTCATGCGATGCGAAATAACCTTTTTCGCTTCGTATGGCTGTGCGAAATTTTTCCTTTTCTTCGTTTTTACCATTTTAAAGCCATCTCCCGACACATTCTGACCCCATGCACCTGATCCTGAACCCATATCTCTCATAGTCCAACGCCACCTTTTCACCTTAAAGTGCACCCAAGAGGTGATAACTTACCAAGTTTATTATTTTTCTTACATTTTACAACCCGATCTATCATTATATCTGTTTGCATGACGATTCTAACCATAAAACTTAACCATTTAAACCGAAACCCACTTTTTGCTTTGGGTTCGAGTTCAGATCTGGACAATACGTAGATCTGGACGTGATTCTTGTTGCTTGACGATGTTAAACACAAGATTCCACCCTTATTTGGCTTGGATTTTAAATCTGAGTGCTAGAGAGAGAGTATGTGTGTGTTTCTTGAGTGTGTGTGTGTGTTTGTGTGTTTGGATGAGAAAAGAAAATAAAGGAAGAAGTGGTTGGGTTTATATAGAGGGGGTTTCATGGGTCCCACCACCCATTCCCAATTCCTACTCTATATATTATCCAAATACTTAACACACGACTAACTTAACGACACACAGTTAATAACAAACTTTCTATTATGTATTTTTTAACAAAAGTTGGATGTTACATAAAGCGTAATGAGAAAATGAAATTATGCAAGTTAAAGCATAATTGGTGACACAAAGATGAGGAGACATATTATCCAGTGGTGGATGCAACAATTTTTAAGTTTGGTAATACAAGAGAGAGTTGATAGGAATCTAATGGATATATGTTATACTGTATATATGATAATGAACTTTATATGAAATCCTTGAAGGATTATCAAAAGCATTTAAAGTAAGCTCTCGAGAACGACATGATTGAAATATATGAAAAATACGGGATTTAGTGCCTAAAAGTAAACATCTAAAAGATGGTATTCCTTTGCATCAATAGGCATATGGTGGTATTCAATAAACTATGGATAAGAGTGGTACAAAATAATTGTTGATGACATCTTTAAATATGACGGAGAAAAGGATATGGTAACTTGATGAAGTTTATATGCCAAAAATTTTGAATAGTACATTGCATTCAAGATTTGTCAACATGGAAGGAAGTTCATGACATAGATGCATGAAATATTTAAACTAAGAGCTCAAAAAATTTATTATATGCAATTAACAAGTTTTATACATGAACTAAAATAGTAGAGTCAGACATGCTATAATCAAATTGGTGATTATCTTGGGAAAAGAGATATGATATATTCGATCCATGTGTTAAATATTTTTAATCTTAAATCAATAATGTCATGTTGATGACTGTATTGTATCTCATAAAGAGATGATGGGGTCGAGCATTTGTATAATGATATTTTTATACATCAATTAAATTGTATCAAGAAGATGTTGGAACATTCTAATATAGAGAAGGTTCATATCTATATAGTTTAAAGTTTTAAATCATTTGGTATAGAACAAGTCACCATTATCATCTTCTATCAAGAAATGGAAGTTACTCAACCAAAAGTATCATAGTTAATCGTAATTGATGCAACATTTCTTGCTAGTTATACATAACTAGATATATTATTTATTTATATTTATTAACAAGATATAATTTGTTTCAAGAGAAGAAACATCGAAATAAACAAGACACAAATATTTTGATACATTCAAGGTATGAAAGATATGAACTTATATTTTACTAACCCATTAAAAATGGCTAGTTAGATGTATTGATACAGGGTGTGTAATATAATAAAGTCATGAATCCTTTGGTACTTATTTATAAGATGAGAAATAACAAGTCACTTATTTACAAAAAGAGGCAGTACAAGCCATACATGAAGATAGTACATCATTGCTCAAAAGGTTACATTACATGATCAAGCGGCATATTGTTAAAAGTTGTAAACAAACTTTTCCAAAAGATTCAAGCTCGTCACTTAAAGGATGTATAAATGAGGGGGAATATTATACGCATTGCACTCTTTTTCTCTTAGCTATAGTTTTATCCCAATGGATTTTGTTAGCAAGGTTTTTAATGAGGCAACATCACCGAGCATATATAAAGTATACTATATGTTTTTTTATTATCATGTGATAGTCAAGATAGTCAGGGGGGGGGGGGTTATGAATGAACCATCAATTTGGTGACTCTCCACATGCATAACCTCCATCCTTCATTATGATTGTAGTAATGTTATACCCTATAAATAATGGGTCTTGTTATTGTATTTAACACACATATCAATAAATAAGAACTTCCTTTTTCAACTTCTAATTTTCTCTCTACTCTATGCTTACATGAACAATTGAAGCGGTTAATAGGATGTTGTTTAACAACAAGAAAAACTATTAAGTTACGAGTTTTGAAAAGTTAAATTTAGTTTAATTTTGTAAAACTTAATTCGTTGTGTAATTTATTTTAAACGATACAAGTTGTAAAATTTGTTTAAAACTTGTTTGATCAAATTATTGTATGATATTAAAACTCCTTTAAAAATATTTGATATTAGGTCCATGGTGTTATAACGACTTAGAAAAAACAAGCAACTGTAATAGCAATCAAATATACCAAATCTGTTTGGTATTGCTAAAGCCTAATAACAAGAGTAAAAGGGTTCAAACAACCACAATAATAGACTTCAGTGCATCATGTCGTCTCGATTAACTACCATTGACTTCATGACTCGTGTTCTTCATATTAGATTTCGCCTTTTGGTGTTTGACATTGCAATTTTTATTGAATATATATAATGGGAAGAACAACACAACAATCAAAAATTAAACCAGTCAAAACTATCAAATCAAAAACTGAATAAACATCCACAGTAACAATGTTGTGCCATATTTGCTTATTCTACAACAATCGAAAATTAAACCAGTTAATCTTTGGGTCAATACAAATTAAATAAAATTTTGACCAAAATTTATATTGTCCCACAAATTTTCCATAATAGTAATTTTAAAGTTTTTGATCCCTAGTATAGACACCCACCACACGCCCTAATACGCCGCGCATAGGGCTATACGCGGCGTATTAAGTACGATTTGACGTCCTAGCCAGCAAAAGCTGGCTAGGTCGTCAAATCGTACTTAATACGCCGCGTATAGCCCTATGCGCGGTGTATTGGGTGTTATATTATTGGAGCCCAACTCCCCTCCTTTCTATTTTTTATTATACATCCCACCCTCTCCCTCACCCTCTCCCTCTCCCTCACCCTCAACCTCAACCTCACCTCGACCGCCCTCCGGAGTCGAACGAAGATGTAAGGTCCCGTCCCCGGAAACCGTACTTTCACGTTGGTCGGATTTACTCATTCACATAATTCAGAAAATCAGAGTTAATTAAAACATTTTGTGGAAGTAAAGTCAACCATTCATGCATAACATAAATACTTTGTCTTAAACAGAAATGACATCAGTCTTAAACATAAAACATAAATGACATGCTTCATAGCGATGCCAGTATTCCTCTTATTGACACGCGTCCTCATCAAGCAACTTGTCTCATTCTACTTGCCTGCGTGCATACTAAAAGTCAGCTACGCTGAATGAGTTCTAGTTAATTAACATACATTACATCCTCTTACTTACTAATACGCGTCCGAACTTATTAATACTTACCTGTTCATCTATTATTCAACATACATACATACATTCATGCTTCTTATTAACTACATACCTCGGATGTTATAAGGGTCCGGTCCCTACATACCTTGGATATTATAAAGGTCCCGTCCCTACAAACCTCGGAATTTATAAGGATCCGGCGTCCTACATACCTTGGATATTATAAGAGTCCAGCCCCTACATACCTTGGATATTATAAGGGTCCAGTCTCTACATACCTCCGTTAATATTAGGGCCCGGTGCCCTCTAACATACCATACAATTCTACTTCGTTACATTTCCTTTCTACTTCCTTCAATCATAACTAATATAACAACTACATTAATACTAATTAATCAATCCATAACATTCACATTCATACGCAACCATATATCTAATATACACTTAACATTTAAGGTAAGTGTATTAATCTAACACATCGTAGTATGCACACAGCCCGAAAACATAACACAAAAAAGGGGGCTAGAACTCACCTGGATCCTGTTACGTTCACCGTTAATAGTAATTCCCTTCCTGAATTGTGCGCGGCTACTGTTTAATAATGTACATGTATTAATCCTCTATAATCTCTAGTCATTTATTTCTTAAGTTAGCGGGGTCAACTTTTAAGTTAACCGAACCGACATGTAATCTTCTTTATCCGCTCGTATTAATTTAATATAGTTTAATCCTTATTTATTAGTATTGTAAATTATATTATATATGCTTCCTTGTTATTAATTCACGTCCTTTGGGCGTTTATGAGTTAACGTTTTCCTTAAGCGAGTTCGGGTTCGTTTAGTTTCTTGTCACTTCTCTTTTTTTATTATAACTACTATTTATTATTATTATTATTATTATTATTATTATTATTATTATTATTATTATTATTATTACTATTATTATTATTATAAAACCCTAGATATATAACCCCACCCCCCACCAAACCCCTTCCTTCTTCATTTACATCCAGAGCCGCCATCCCCTCCCCCTCTCTCTTGATTTCCGGCGACCCATATCAGGGTCTGGTTCGTGTTTTGGGTGTTTTGTTCCTCCCGTCACATACCACGGCTACCCACCACCTCTACTTCTACTTCTTCCCCTTTCTTACTTACCGATGGCCGCCGCCACCACAGCTCCGAAGCATGTGGGTTCCTCACGATTCGTACGGAATGCGAATCCAAACGATTCACCTAAAGGATGATTCGCACAGGAATTCACACGGCCGGATTCGCATCGGGATTCGCAGCAGGGTTCACACGGGATGCGAATTTAATCAGTTCGCATGGAGGGATTCGCACGAGATGCGAATCCGTCAATTCGCATGGTGGGGTTTCGCACGGGATGCGAACTGGACTATTGGAAGTCGCGACTTGAGCCGCCATGGTGGTATTCACGTCCAACAGATTGGGGTCCGTTTTGGGTTCCTTGGTTCGAGTCTCGACGCCATAGATCTGGTTCGGGTTCCAGTTTGGCCGAACCTATTGTAATCCGGGTCTCGTTAGAGAACCGTTTGTATTAATTTATTGTTATTTGTATTCTTTATCGTTGGAGACCCGCTTGTATTAATTTATGGTTGTTTGTTTGCTTAGGTTTAACCCTGTCTGCATAGGTTCCATTTCTCGTTTTTAGTTTCCGAGCTTGTTGGTTCATTTGAAATTGTTAAGATGAGACGAGGATGAATCATAAATATAAACTTGATTTAATGGCATACCTTTGAGTTTTGGGTAATGGATCTTGGATGGGATGTGTGTGCACATGAGGTTTATGTGTGTGTATGGGAGTGTGTGACAATGATTGGATGATGATGATGATGGAATGATGAGGATAAGGATGGAATTTTGGGTTTAGGGGTTTAAATAGGCTAAGCCCAAAGGTTTTTAGGCCCAAATCACTTTCATGTCCAATAATCTTGTTTCCTTATCCTTTTCTATAATTGTTATTTAATTAATTAATTATAATGACACAACGCGACACATGACTAAAACGAACTTAGATCACTTATAATCGAAACGAGGACGCTACAAGTCTCTCCCCCTTAAAAAGGTTTCGTCCCCGAAACCTGCCTATTACATGAATAATTGCGGATAGAACCTACGCATTTCCTCCTCTGTTTCCTATGTTGCATCTGATCCTTTGCGATGTTTCCAAATCACCTTTACTAATGGAATAACCTTGTGACGAAGTTGCTTGTCCTTTCAATAGACGATTTCAACTGGCTGCTTGATATAATTCAATTGCTCATCTACCTCTATGTCCATCAACGGCACATACGGCGTGTCGTCCACGAGACAGTTTCTTAAGTGAGAAGCGTGAAAGGTAGAGTGAATCCCTTCCAATTCCTTAGGTAGATCGAGCTTATACGCCACCTCTCCTACCCGAGCTATGATCTTAAACGGTCCAATATACATTGAACTCAACTTTCCTCTCTTTCTAAAACGACTGATACCTTGCCATGGCGAGACCTTAAGCATCACGTTGTTGCCAACGTTAAACTCGATCGGTCGTCGTCGCTTATCAGCATAAGACTTCTGATGGTCTTGAGCAGCTTTCATTCTAGCCTTGATCTGATCAAACTTAGAGGAGGTTTCTTACACAACTTCCAGACTACCAATCTCTTTCTGACCAATCTCTTCCCAACATACAGGAGTCCTACAACGTCTACCATACAACATCTCGAATGGAGGCATTCCAATGCTCGAACGATAGTTGTTATTGTAAGAGAATTCTGCTTAGTGAGGATGGTCATCCCAACTTCCTCCAAAGTCTAACATGCAAGCACGTAGCATATCCTCAAGTGTCTGGATCGTCCGCTCAGACTGTCCATCTGTTTGAGGATGATACGCTGTGCTGATTTTCAATCTAGTCCTCATTGCTTCATGGAACATCTTCCAAAATCGGGAAGTGAAATGGGTATCTTTGTCGGATATGATCGATAATGGCACTCCATGCTTCATTACAATTTCTTTAATGAATACGTTTGCTAATGTTTCTGACGAAATGACCTTTCGTATAGGCAAGAAGTGAGCACTCTTAGTTAAACGGTCCACAATCACCCATATGGTATCATGATTCTTAGCTGTACGCGGTAGCTTAGTTATGAAATCCATAGTGATGTGTTCCCATTTCCACTCGGGTATCTCCAAGGGCTGCATCTTCCCATACGGTTTCTAGAGTTCGGCTTTAACTTGTAAATAGGTCAAGCATTTACTGACATAATCAACAACTTCGTTCTTCATACCTGGCCACCAGCAGTCTTTCTTCAAATCTTGATACATCTTGTTAGATCCTGGATGAATCGAATATCGAGATTTATGAGCCTCGTCTAGAATTCGACTTCTGAGATTCCCATGTCGCGGAATCCACATCCGATTGTATTAGATATTTACACCAACGTGTTATCTATCAACTCAGTATGTTGCCCATAAATACTCTCTTTCTTCATTAACCCTTCATCTGCAAGTACTTCTGTTTGAACCTTACTGGTTTCTGTAAAGAGATCTGAATTGACAATCTGTTTGTAAGACTTCACAGTCGCTATCACTTCGCCATTCTTTCGGCTTAAGGCATCAGCAACTACATTAGCCTTTCCCGGGTAATTCTTGATTTCGCAGTCATACTCTTTAATCAACTCTAGCCATCTTCTTTGTCTCATATTCAATTCTTTCTGCTCGAAGAAGTATTTCAAACTCTTGTGATCCGTGTTGATAGTATACTTAGTACCGTACAAGTAATGTCTAAGTCATGCGTCGGGTACGTACTTTCATGAACCTTCAATTATCTAGACGCATAAGCTATAACCTTTCCTCGTTGCATTTGCACGCAACCTAACCCTTAATTCGAAGCGTCAGCATAAACTACTAAATCCTCGTTACCGTCGGGTAAAACAAGAATTGGAGCTTGCATGAGCCTCTTATTCAATTTCTCAAACGCCTCTTCTTGGAACTTACCCCAATTGAACACCATAGACTTTCGGGTCATTCCTGTCAATGGTGCGGCTATCTTGGAGAAACCTTGGATGAATCTCCTATAATAACCAACTAACCCTAAGAAACTGCGTATCTCAGTCTGGTTTTGCGGCGTCGTCCAAATCTTTATCGCCTCTAGCTTTGCTGGGTCCATAGTAATTCCCTCGGGATTGATTATGTGACCTAGAAACTGTACTTTATGCAACCTGAACGCGCATTTCGAGAACTTGGCATACAGTTTCTCATCTTTCAAAACTTCCAGTACTTCTCTCAGATGCTTAGCATGATCAGACTCGCTTTTCGAATAAATTAGTATATCGTCGATGAAAACGATAACCGACTTGTCTAACATTGGCCGACATACCCTATTCATCACGTCATGAATGTCGCGAGAGCATTCTTTAGACCGAAAGACATTACGAGGAACTCGTCGTGCCCATACCGCGTCTGAAACGCTGTTTTAGGAATGTCTGCCTCTTTCACTTTCAACCAACTAGCACCATGTAATTGATAGAACAAGTCGTCAATCCGTGGCAACGGATATCTATTCTTTACCGTACGCTTAATTAGCTCATGATAATCGATACACATTCTCATGCTTTCGTCTTTCTTCTTCACGAACAACATCGGCGCGCCCCACGAGGAAACACTCAGTCATATGAAACCCTTGTCGAGGAGTCCTTTCAGTTAAGACATCAATTCTTTCATCTCGGACGGCACCATTCGGTAAGGTGTTTTCGCGACGGGCTATGCTCCTGGTACTAACTCGATCTGAAACTCTACCTGTCGTTCCGGTGGCAGTCCCGGAAGGTCGTCAGGGAACACTTCGGGATAGTCGCACACTATAGGAACATCTTTCACTTCCTTTTCCTCCGCCGAAGCGTCGACAACATACGCCAGGTAGGCACCGCACCCTCGCTTTAACATTTTCTCTGCTTTTACTATCGAAATGACGTTAAGCCCTTAACTCTCCTTATCACCATAGACCGTCATTGTACCACCATCCAAGGACTTTAACCTTATCAATATACTCTTACACACTATCTGAGCCTCAAACTCAGACAGCCACTCCATTCCCAAAACCACATCGAACCCTCCTAAGGTCATTACATAAAGAGTAACAGGGAACTCACGTCCCTCTAACTCTATCTTACCGTCCTTAACCATTCTCATTATCCTAACGGAAGTATCACTAGTTGTTTCTACCATAAACACTTCCGGCACACGACTACATGTCATTTTAGCTAGATTACAGAATGTTACATCTAAAAAACTTCTATTAGCACCTAAATCGAATAAAACAGAAGCAGAAATACCGTTTACAAGAAATGTACCTGTCACAACATCAAGAATCTGTTTGGCTTGTTCCTGGGTCAACATGTAAGCCCTTGTCTTTAGCCTGTTCTTCTCAACTTCCCGCTTCCCACTACCTCCAGCTTCACCCTTAGTGCATTATCTAGCCATGTGACCTGTCTTCCCACACTTGTAACAGGCGGGTATTACGTTACATTCATGAGCATAATGCCCCACCTTACCGCACTTAAAACAGACATTTGGCCCAAGTCTGCACTCTCTTTCATGAGGCTTCCCGCATTTATGACACACATCAGTACCAGCACTCCACTTACATTCACCACCATGAATTTTCCCACAAGTCTTGCACGGTTTTCTTTCCCATACCTTCTGTTTCTTGTCTCTCGAGTTCCACAACTGAGTATCGTGCCGCTTAGTGTGACCAACCCATTTCTTTTCTTTCTTCTCCACTACCACCATTTCATTCACTACCCAGTCATCATAAACCATTTCCATGCTTCTTATTGACTACATACCTCTGATGTTATAAGGGTCTGGTCCCTACATACCTTGGATATTATAAAGGTCCAGTCCCTACATACCTCGGAATTTATAAGGATTAGGTGTCCTACATACCTTGGATATTATGAGGGTCCAGCCCCTACATACCTTGGATATTATAAGGGTCCAGTCCCTATATACCTCGGTTATTATTAGGGCCCGGTGCCCTCTAACATACCATACAATTCTACTTCGTTACATTTCCTTTCTACTTCCTTAAATCATAACTAATATAACAACTACATGCATACTAGTTAATCAATCCATAACATTCACATTCAACGCAACCATATATATAATATACACTTTCCATTTAAGGTATGTGTATTAATGTAACACATCGTAGTATGCATACAGCCCCGAAAACATAACACAAAAAAAGGGTGCTAGAACTCACCTGGACATGTTACGTTCACCGTTAATAGTAATTCACTTCCTAATTTGTGCGCGGCTAACTGTTTAACAATGTACACGTATTAATCCATTATAATCTCTTGTCATTCATTTCTTAAGTTAACGGGGTTAACTTTTAAGTTAACCGAACCAACATGTAACCTTTTCTATCCGCTCATATTAATTTAATATACTTTAATCCTTATTTATTAGTATTGTAAATTTATATTATATTCGCTTCCTTATTATTAATTCACGTCCTTTGGGCGTTTAGTTTCTCATCACTTCTCTTTTTTAATTATTATAACTACTATTTTTTTTATTATTATTATTATTATTATTATAAAACCCTAGATATATAACCCCACCCCACCCAACCCCTTCCTCCTTCATTTACATCCAGAGCCGCAACCCCCCTCCCCCCCTCTCTTTCTTAATTTCTGGTGACCTATATCAGGGTCGGGTTCGGGTTTTGGGGGTTTTGTTCTTCCCGTCACATACCACGACTACCCACCACCGCTACCTCCACTTCTTCCCCTTTCTTACTTACCCACGGCTACCGCCACCACAGCTCCGAAGCATGTGGGTTCCCCACGATTCGCACGGAATGCGAATCCAAATGATTCACCTGAAGGACGATTCGCGCAGGAATTTGCACGGCCGGATTCGCATTAGGGTTCTTATAGGATGCGAATTTAATCAGTTCGCATGGAGTGGTTCGCACGAGATGCGAATCCGTCAATTCGCATGGAGGGGTTTCGCACGGGATGCGAATTGGAATATTGGAAGTCGCTCGGGTTCAGTTGGGTTCGAATCTTGTCATAACCAAGTCCGCGACTTGAACCGCCATGGTGCATATTCACGTCCAACAGATTGGGGTACATTTTGGGTTCCTTGGTTCGAGTTTTGAAGCCGTAGATCTGGTTCGGGTTCCAGTTTGGCCGAACCTGTTGTAATCCGGGTGTCGTTGGAGACCCTTTTGTATTAATTTATTGTTATTTGTATTCTTTATCTTTTGCCAAATCTCATTACTTTATTATTATTTATTGTTGTTTGCTTCGGTTCAACCCCGTCTGCATAGGTTCCTTTTCTCGTTTTTAGTTTCCGAGCTTGTTGGTTCATTTGAAATTGTTAAGATGAGACGAGGATGAATCATAAATATAAACTTGATTTAATGACATACCTTTGAGTTTTGGGTAATGGATTTTGGATGGAATGTGTGTGCACAGGATGTTTATGTGTGTGTATGGGAGTGTGTGACAATGATTGGGTGATGATGATGGAATGATGAGGATAAGGATGGATATTAGGGTTTAGGAGTTTAAATAGGCTAAGCCCAAAGGCTTTTAGGCCCAAATCACTTTCATGTCCAATATTCTTGTTTCCTTATCCTTTTCTATAATTATTATTTAATTAATTAATTATAATGACGCAATGCGACACACGACTAAAACAAACTTAGATTACTTAGAATCGAAACGAGGGCGTTACAGAGGAGGAACCGGGTTACGCCGCTAACGATCAGCCTGACATGTTGTGGTTACAAGGAGGAGCCGGGTTACGCCGGTAACGATCAACATAGCACGTCGTGGTTACCCGACTTGAATCAGGTTTTGTTTTATATTTATTTAGTATGAAGTCGGTAGTTGTTTTTTTAACTATGACTTGCTACATTAATATTTGTTAAGAGTATGTTGGCTATGATACTCAGCGCCAACAACCTTACGGTCAGGGTAGCTCGCCGTGCTTACCAAATTTGAACCAGGTTTCGTTTTGTGTATTTATTTAGTATGAAGTTGTTAGTTGCCCTTTTAATTGAAGCATGCTACATCACGTTTTCTTATAATTAAATCAGTTATTATAGTCAGCCTGAACAGTTTTATAGTAACCCTAGATCGCCGGGCCTCCTAAACTACTAGTATTATTATTAAAATACGGAAAATTGGATTTTAATAATCCCAACTTTCTGTTATTGACCAACAATAATCCCAACTTTGTGTATTCCCACCAGTGGTCCCAAATTTAAAAAAGTTGGCTCTCAGTGGTCCCTCGTTAAAAAAAACCTAACGGCGTTAAGTTTTTCTGTATTTCAAACTGATTTTTTAGGGCTTTTGATTGGAAGAATAATACGAGTCGGTTGATGTAAAACTTAGCTCGAAACGATACTCTAAACAGCTTAATTTTTGTTAATTTTAAATTCAAAAACCTGATTTGAAGCACTAGTCAAGCCATTCGAAGCATCATTTCGAGCTAAGTTTTACGTTAATCAACTCGTATCCTCTTTCGATCAAAACTCCTAATAAATCAGTTTGAAATTAGGAAAAAACTTAACGCCGTTAGGTTTTTTTTAACGGGGGATCATTGAGAGCCAACTTTTTGTAAATTTGGAACCACTGGTGGGAATAAACAAAGTTGAGATTATTATTGATCAATAACAAAAAGTTGGGATTATTAAAATCCAATTTTTCTTAAACTATTAATATTATTATTAAAATGTTATTAGTATTAAAATATTATTATTGTATTATTATTATATTAATATTATTGTTATGAATATTATGATTATTATTACAATATTATTTTTTTGTTATTAAAATATTATTATTAAAATAATATTATTCTAAATATATAATTATGTTATTATTATTTTAATATTATGATTATTATTAAAATATTAATTTTTATATTATTATTAGTATTAAAATATTATTATTGTATTATTATTATGTTAAAATTATTATTATTATGAATATTATGATTATTATTACAATATTATTTTTTTGTTATTAAAGTATATTATATTATATTATATTATATTATATACTTTAATAACATTTGCTTACAGTTTTTATTATCACCGGTGTAAGAAAACATGTTAATATTAGCATCAACACCGAACCTAAATCCACGTCAGCAAACGTGTTAATCGGTTCAGGTATGTCCGAACTAATATCTCAATCTGGTGCTCGTTATGTTGGAGCAATGAATTCTTCTACTGCACATCTACTACATAAGAATATTAAACCACCATTTTTAGTATAAGAGTTATATATATAAGCCGATAATTCTTTAATATACACAAGATGATCAACTTACAAAACCCCCATCTAAACATAAAAATAATAATAAGCTAAAGCTTACGATTAGTGACAACGGATATGTGTTAAAGTGAAGACAACTACGATTGGTGGTGGTGGCTGACGGTCAAGACAGTTGGAGTTTGAAGAGATCGAAGAGCTAGATTCGAGATGTCGATGACGAAAGAAGCCAAGAAATTGAAAGTTCGTTTGGCAACGTCAATTTTTCCAAGTAAGCCCTGTAATTAATTCAAGATGCCCATAACGACAGCACCCAATAAATTGAAAATTCGTTTCGCAATGTCAATTTTTCCAAATAAGTCTTGCAACCGAACGCCCTTTGCCGAATTTCGAATAATAATATATTATTCATAAATAAATAATATTAATAATAATAATAACCATAAATAACAATAAATAACAAAAAAAAAGAAAAAAAAGGACATAATAAGACAAACTGGTGGGTTTTCTCTATACACGGCGTATTAGTCGGATTTTAGCAATTTTGGGGGTGGTTGTAGAAAACCCCCTAGAAAAGGTTAAAAGACCAATTCAGACTCGTATGTTGTAACCAAGGCTCTTATAACACTGTTTGGTTTCAATCATGATTAGTCAAAAATTTTATCAAAACCTAGTTCGATAAATATTATTCAATTAATTAAACTAGTTAATTAATATTGTAGGTTCCTGGACGGATCGTACACGGGATGTCGCTATCTGCGCAGGTGCGGAATCCCTGCGTAGGTAGATACGAGCGTAGAATACGTATAAAACAAACACACGAGCAATAACCGAAACACGTTATATTGATAACCCGAACACGTGACACGAGGTCACTATTACAGACTCTGACATGTAACACTCGAACTAATCAACTGAAACAAACACTAACCAATCTCGCGAACCTTTTCAACTGTTACGGTGAACAGTTATATAAACACGACAACTTCGCCTTAGGCGAAGTTGTCCATAACTTCGCTTGTTCAACAAGTTCGCTTGAGCGAACTTGTTGACAACTTCGCTCGTTACATAAACATAAACATAATCAAAAACATAAATACATTACAGACTCGATTACAAACGTTAGACTATGAACTACTGACATACATGTACCAACAGACTCCCCCTTGGCAGTAGCTTCATATCTTGATCTTCAAAGCTTGAGTCTTGTAATCTTGTATCTTTACGCGTGTGCTCCTTCTCTAACACATACCGACACCACCCTTTGATATTTCTTTGCTTGATCCTTCCAAGCAGGAATGTAGAAGATCTTCTTTTCTTTGAGCATCTTCAGATCAGCTTGCGATAGATTAACAAGATGCATCGGGTCGTAAACCCTAAGCACTTCTTGTTCATCCTCATCTTCCATTACCGCCTCCGCTGTTTCACAATCCACGAACCACCATTTTAGGTCTTTGAGCACGTCCTTGGGCATAAGCTTCATCGGTACTTCTTTAAGGCACCGGATCGGTTTATACTTCATAACCATCCAAGGCTTTCCATCAGCTCTCAAACCTCTATCCTTGTCTTTGACAAGTTTCCCCTTTTGTGGTTTCAGCAGCTCAAACTTCTTCTCCTTAATGCTCTCTTTCCATACGATCTTTCCGATGACTCTAGCCATGTTATTGTCACTTCGATTTATCAACCCCAATCTGGCTAAGTCTTTAACCTCACATTCAGGCAGTGTGTTTAATGATCTCAAAGTTCTCCTGAAGTACTGAATCCCGTCATATCTTTTGATCACGAAGAGCCGCAGCTGCTCATCATATATCCAGCAGATAATACCCTTCTTTGCTTCAGCGTATCCCTTAATATTGTAACTCTTTTTGAACATTTTAGGGACCGCCGGTTTCTTCGTCTTTACGAACCATTGAGCACAACCTTCCTTCCAATTCGGCTGCTCTTCCCATTCAGTATCTTCCACAACTGTCTCATCACCCATATCGGGCATCTCAACCTCTGGAATCTCGTGTTCAATATCTTCATCTACTATCTCCCCTTCTTCTATCACATTTTCAACAATAATTTGCTCACCGATCTTCTCAATCTCATCACTCGGCAGCACATCTTCTTCAAGCATAAAATCATCATCATCATCTAGCTCTTTCAACGCGTCGATTACATCTTCAACATCATCACCAGCATCCATATCTACCACATCATCACCAGCTGCGCTTGTAGACTCCCCCTCAGCTGTGGAAGTACCAAGAGCCATAAAAGTTCTTGGCAGCTCACCACCTGCACCTTCCGGTGCATTGGGATCATCGTCATGATCTTCTCTTCGTTTTGTCCTCAACTCATCTCCCCTACAGCTCATCTCCCCCTGAGATGCCAAGAACGCTTTCATAGCGTCTATGATCTTCCCATGCTCGACCAGGAGGGAGGCCTGTAGTTGGTTTGCTTCCACTAGGCTTTGAATGGTCTTGGACTGCTCAGCTACAATCCTCTCTAGTGAAGCTATCCTTTCCGAGTCTGAAGTAGGCGTTGGAGTTGGCGGGACATCAGCTGCAGAAGTGACCGCAGGTGGTACACTTGGTAACCCTGCAGTAGTAGTGACTGTAGACTCAACAAATCGTGCTACTACCACCGATGGAGTAAGCGATTGAGGTGGTAGAGACACAATTGTTGGAGTCGACGTCTGGACGGCAGTAACCTGTGCTGTTGAAGGAATAAGAGACATACCAGACAAGGCAGGTGGAGCAAAACGTACCAGCCTTGAAGTTTCTCCAGCTCCCGAACCCATACCTGTCCGTTCTCTTCTTGAACGTCTGAGCACTAGCTGAACTGCTTCATCTTCATCATCTTCCTCGTCATCGTCGTCAACCGTTCTCATCCTCTTCCCAATCGTTCTCTCCCTAGACACCATCAATCGTCTAGCTTCAGCAAATGTCTCATCAAGATCGGAGTCAGCTACCGAAGTAACTGCTCTAGTAACATCCATGGCCTGAGAACCCGAGTCATCCATATCAAACAATCCTTGGCCGCTAAAAGCAGCATCAAGGTCGACGTCTTCAGCAGTAGGCACAGCAGGCGCAGCTGATACAGCATGAGGTGCTGCCGCCTGTTGTGGTCTTGGGTCTCTGAACTCGTCCCCACCAGCAGGAACATACTCCGGGTTGACAAGATACCTGAACAGTGGAGTATGCCTGGGACGTAGCTCAGGCTTGCTTCGTGCGCTAGAAGTGCGACACTGAGCAAAGATACGCTTCGTCACACATTCAACGTATCTAATAGGGCGTCTCTGAGGTAGCAACGGAGCCACATGATTGAGAATCATTTGTAAGAATCGAGGATACATAATAAATCGCTCACGCGCCACAGCCCTCCTCTGACGATCAATATCATAAAATATCAGCTGACTAAATGAATATCTTCTGTTGTAAGTCAGGGCAGTCATGGCAGACTGCATCGTCGCGCCCATTCCATCAGTTCCTGCCTTCCTCCCAGACATGCACACGATCAAGACGTGCATTAGGAAGCGCCACTGATCTAACAAAAATCCTTTTCTCCTCTGCATGTCCCCCAACGGACCTGAATAACCCATCCTGAGAAATGCCCCATCACGAAAAGGAGCGACGAACTCCGTTGGGTCATCCCTCGTTTCTTCTCCAAACTGCAAAGCCAACCGTATATCTTCTGAAGAGAACTGCACAACATGACCATTTACGGTTGCTCGCATCACCGGAGGCTCAACCCGGCAATCATACTCTACCGACTGCCAAAAGTCTTCAATGTTAGGTAGTGAAATAGGCAGGGTATTCGTGATCGCATGGAAGATCCTTGAGCGCAGGAGAAATGTGATTATTTCCCTGTAGTCCTCCACGCCACTTGCGTCTGGGTCTAACATGATGTACTGGTTATGCGCTGGAAAGAACTGTCTTTGATCATTACCGTCATCACCGCCAGCACCGCCAACAGCAGCCATATCTGCACTAAACGAACCAAGTTAGATAACTGTTAAGCAACTCACAAGTTCGCGTTATACCATGAGCGAAGTTGTGATTAAAACTGTATAGGCGAACTTAAAGGTGAGGCGAAGTTGGGAACAACTTCGCTTCATCTGTAAGTTCGTCTAAATAACTGTTAAACAAATTGGTTTAGGCGAAGTTGAAGATAACTTCGCCTTAGCATAACATCGCCTCAGGCGAAGATAAGTGTTAGGCGAAAATAAGCTTCAGGCGAAGTTGTGGATAACTTCGCCTTAGGCGAAATTAAGCCCCAGGCGAAGTTGTAGATAACTTCGCCTAAACCCTAACTTCGCCTGAACTTAGTCGGCGACTGTTAGGATTCCAACACCGGAAATCCGGTGTTTTCGACTAAGAACGACAATCAAGGACATCAAAACACATGATATTAAGGATGTTTAGATGAGAAGCATGTCCATGCACACGTTAACACAAGGTTTGAAGATTTCGGTTTTGAAGGTCCGACGACCCGAGGTCTCGAACCGGGTAAAATCGATCAAGAACGAACAAGTTTGTGAGAGATATCGACAACACATACCCTCAATGATAATAGAAACTAGAAGCAAAGATCGAAAACGGAGATAAACACAAGTTCGCCGGAGAATCTCAAGTTCGCCGGAAAAAACGGAGCTCAAGTTCGCTGATAATGTAGAAAATAATGATTTTTACTGTTTGAAAAACCTTATATAGGGTCAGTGTAGTTCAGGCGAAGTTACGGATAACTTCGCCTAGGCGAAGTTAAGCACAAGTTCGCCTGATTCAACAACTTCGCCTATAATTTCAAAATCACACCTTTAAGTTTGAACATTTAACAATTAACATATGAAAGTTTCATAAAGAGTTAAACAAAAATGATCAAGTCGAAGTAACCAGATATAAAATAATACAACTACAAAAATAGAAAAACTTATAAAAATTTAACAAAATAAGGGATCAAATTTCAGTCTAGTCAGGGACCACTATGTTTTTAGAAAAGATCCTTACAGGAATCACACTCACTACGTGACTGTCATATAGATCCGTGTTTAGCCGTATTATGACATAGAGAAACAGGTTGTAAGCATGGAAATAACTTAAATGGTTTTCATCGTTTCTGTGATACGGATTAAGGTTCAATTTAGCTCAAAATTTAAGTGGGCAACAACTCAGAGATAATGAAGCCTTCTATCTATTCTCAAAGCGTATTTGGCTATACCCAAGTCACCCCGAATTGACTTCGACCCATAGTGTCTGATTAACTTGTAGATACTCGTTGTCTGCTTCCCGTTCTCTTCTTACTCCAGAATTGAGAAGTCTTGATTGTTACAATAATTCATAAGTACTTAAAAATTTTTTTTTTTTTTTTTTTAACCGAAACACGTTATATTGATAACCCGAACACGTGACACGAGGTCACTATTACAGACTCTGACAAGTAACACTCGAACTAATCAACTGAAACAAACCCTAACCAATCTCGCGAACCTTTTCAACTGTTACGGTGAACAGTTATATAAACACGACAACTTCGCCTTAGGCGAAGTTGTCCATAACTTCGCTTGTTCAACAAGTTCGCCTGAGCGAACTTGTTGACAACTTCGCTCGTTACATAAACATAAACATAATCAAAAACATAATTACATTACAGACTCGATTACAAACGTTAGACTATGAACTACTGACATACATGTACCAACAAATATGTACGCAAGGGAAATTATAAATGAGTAATCAACACTGAACGAACCCCAAAGGATCCGTTGACCAAAAAAAACAAGCATGGAATGGAATCAATTCTTTAATCTATCTAATATAAATATGAGATAGACAAATCTTATAGTTAATAAATACATGATTGAGACACCGAGGTTCGACGAACTAATGCTAGTAGATGAACTCACGAGATGGGTGGCAGCGGTGCACAAGGTCAGCGGCAACAGTAGGTAAGTGGCTCTAAACAACGACGGGTGGTTCGGCCTTATTTGGACCAGGGACTGGCGCACGGTCTCTTCGGCTGCAGAGACCATGGGCTGGGCAATAGTCCAACATTGGCTAAAGTAACAACAAGAGTAGGCTGGTGTACGGTATGTGCAGTAGCAACATACGGGTTGGGACCAACCAATTGTTTAAGCGGCGGCCGAAAAACAGTGGAGCGGAGGGAGGTGGCAGCTAATGTTTGTTGTGTAAGATTGATTAGGTTTAGGGTTTTGAGATAACCTCATATTTATACTTGCTAAACCCTAATCAGTCCACGATGCCCATGAGTCTAACTCCATTTTAAAGCCCAAAACTAGTTTACTGAACTACTAAATAATTTATATATTTATTATATCTATAACTATTATAAATAATAAAACTATAATTCATATGTCATTCGTGTTTACTGAGATTCCAAGTTGATCAGGGGTTCTCTCACCTTTGATGAGTGATAGTGAAATAAAAATGGCCACTGACCATAAATGATCCAAATTACCTTTAAAACAAAAAACATAGAACTAGAAGCCTAGAAGGATCCAAGTCAAATTTAAGTAGTGAGAAAAAGATACCCTGTTCTACACATAGCATGCAGTGTTGATTGCTTTTGTCCAGAAAGTGACTGGCAGATTTGCATAAGCAATCATGGTCCTTGCAGCTTCAATTAGTGTTCTGTTTCTTCTTTCTGAAACACCATTTTGCTCAGGAGTTCTAGGTGCACTATTTTGCTGAAATATCCCCTTAGAAGTGCAGAATTCTTCCATTATTCCGTTTTTGAATTCTGTCCCATTGTCACTTCTAATGAGTTTCACTTTCCTTTCAAGTTGATTTTCCATTTTCAGCACATAGGTTCTGTTCAACTCTGGGGTTTCATCCTTGCTGCCCATAAAGTATACCCAAGTAAATCTTGAGTAATCATCTGTGATCACTAGGCAGTATCTCTCCTTTCCAATACTTGGAACACTCACTGGACCAAACAGATCCATGTGTAGTAATTCCAAGACCTCATCAATGGTATTTATCAATTTGCTCTTATGTGAGGATTTATGTAGTTTCCCTTTAAGGCATGATGTGCATTTTTCTTCAAGCTTAAATTCTCTTGTGGGAAGGCCAACAACATGTTCACCTTTCACTAGCTTGTTCATATTCTTTAAGTTGACATGACACATCTTCCTATGCCACAGTTTAGTCTCATTTTCAGTGGCTTCGGAAACTAAGCATGAACCACCTCTAGATGTAGCAGTATTCATTCTCAGTTCATAGAGGTTGCCATTTCTTGTAGCCATCATCATGATCATCTCAGTTGGAATCACAAATTAAGGCTTTAAGATTAGGCGTGTTCATCATTGAAGGCTACTTTGTACCCTTTGTCACAAACTTGAGAAATGCTGAGTAGATTATATTGTAGTCCTTCAACATGCAGCACATTCTCAAAGGACACCTTGCCATTGGTGAGTGTTCCTCTTCCAACAATCTTCCCACCATTTTCATCACTCCCAAAGGAAACTGGACCTTCATACTTTCTTTCATAATTGATTAGTGCTCCTTTTTCAGGACCGGGAGTCAGGTGCAAACCTTGTCACAGGTCATGTGCCTGGAGCATCCACTGTCCATGTACCATAAGTCATTACTGTTCAAGGACTATTCCTGCACATATACACAAAAGAGAATCAGTTGGATTCTGAGTCACAAACTGCATCAGTTTGCAATTCAGATTCAAGTGAAGATTCATCAGGAGTTGGAACTGAAAGTGGAAGTGGATCTTCTTAGATAACTTCACATTCTTCTTCTGAGTCTGAGTTTGGCCCAACTTTCACAACTTATGACATGATTAGGTTTTCAGTTTGCTTAATCACATAGTCTTTCTGTTCATTTAACTCCTTCTTAGTCTTCCACTGAAACCCTCTTGGTTCATAACCTTGCTTCATCAATAATTTTTCATCCCCATTAAGAACACCAGGTCTCATTTTGGCCTTTCCTTTGTCATTTGACTTTTTGTTCTTTACAGGTTTGCTTGATGCTTTTGTATCATCCTTGATTTTCAAAACTTGTTTCAGTCTCTTTTCCAAAACTGATATTTTCTCTTCATCACTTGAGATGATCTTCTCTTCATTCAGATATCTTTGATACATCTGCTTGTATCCTTTCATGTCAAAACCATAAACCACATCAGGGACCACAAACTCTTCTTCTTCAAACCAGCAAGAGTCAGTTTGATGACCATATGCATCACACTTCTTGCACCATACCTTGGCATAGCTCCCCATATCTTCAAGCAATTGCTTGTCTTTAATTCTGTCACTTGGTTTGGGGAAGTCAAAGCCTAGGGATGTTTTTGGACATAGAGAGTTGCCGAAGTCCATTTTGATTGGTTTGTTTAGATCAGGCTCCAGATGATATTTCACTTTAACAAACACTATTGGCTTCAACTTGGATGGTAGTTTTGAACAGCTTCCTTTCTTTTCAGCATCAAATCTTCTCATGGGTACATACTCCTCATCTCTAATATCAAACAGTTCATGATTAGAAAAAACTGAATAGATTGGAGGATGAGACTGATCATATGAAGATTTCTTTGTCACTTCATTTCTTTTCTGATTTCTGGTTGTGGTCTTGCACAAATGTCAAATACCACATGTTCTTTTCTTATCTGTTCATAATGTTTCTTCATCTTAAGAGTCATCTTTGGCAGTAGAGGAATATTTTCATCTTTCTTCTTGTTTGATCTCTTATTTTTCTTCTTACCCTTAGATGATTTGGTACTCCACAACTGCAAGTACTCTCCTCACTAGAGTATTCACTCCATTTCTTTTTCTCACCATCCTTTTTTTACATCCTTCTTGACTTCTGGTTTCTCATTCAGCTTCATTGCAAACTCTCCATTTTCATTCACCATCACATCTTCATATTGTTTTACAAATTCAACTTTGTCTTCAAACACATTCTTAAACTGTTTCAGATATTCAGTCCTACTTTCCTTGTCTACTCTTAGTGGGTAACTATCACAGAAAGGTGGTGGTACCTTTTTGTATTTTTTCTTCATTTTACATTTTGTCCAAAAATCCCACTATATTTCCTGTAGACACAAGGTTTTTGAAGAATTCCATTGAATTAACAATTCAACATTCTTAAGATTTTCTTCAGCATACAACGTTTTCAGACCCTCAATTTCAACTGTCATTCTTAATTGGGTTATGTATGCTTGTATACAATCTCTTTCAAGTCCCTTAATTTGATTCTCATAGGTTGCTTCGTTGGTTTCATATACATTCAAAAATGCTTCATTTCTACCACATTCAGTCTTCCATTTTCCAACTTCCTGATTGAGTTCATCAATTGTAATAAGAAGATCAGAAATTTAAATATTAGAATGTACCTACGCATTAGAAGATTCTGGCTTGTCCCGCACTTTGGCCGTGAAAGCAACATTTGCTTTTTCAATCTCAGCTGCATGGTTACTCCAATCAAACTCCCCATCTTGAGGCACCCTTGAGACTGCAACATTCCCTTGATCCTAACCTGATTCACGTTGTTTTGATTGACTCTGTTTTGGTTATTGTAAATCTGCAGTTGGTTGTTTCTTTGAGGCTGAAAGGGTTGTTGCTGAGGTCTATTCTGGTTTTGATAGGGGTTTTGATTGGTGATCTGATTTCTCTGATGCTGGAAGTTCAGGTTCTGATTTTGGCAAAATTGATTTTGATTCACTTGGTTTCCAACTTGTTTGGGCATGTTGCATTCTCTTGCGAAATGTCCAGGTTGTTGACAATTGTAGCAGATTGCTTTTGATTTGTCAAAACCTATTCTCACATTCAGACCATTAAAACTTGTTCTTCCTGTTCTGTTGTATAACCTCTTGCTCCTCACAGCCAACATGGCAGCCTGGCATTTGATGTCCATATCTTCCAAGTCATCAGCATCGATTTGCTCAAGGTCTTCCTGCACAATGTTTGTGTTGATCAGGTTCTTGGCCACAAATGCATGATATGACTCAGTAAACATAGAGAACAATGCTTGATAGTCAGTTCCTTGAGTTGTATTGTTCTGCACAAATGTTGACTGTCCACTTGCTGTTGAGGCTACATCATCTTCTATCAACTGAACATTAAATCTTGGCTGTCTACCATATGATGACTTTGTCTCATATGGCTCTTCAATGATTGGCTCCTGATTCTAGATTGAATGATTTCCCATGGGAGCTACAAGAGCATTGTTCACTTGAAAACTGGGCTTATCTTCTCTAGTCATGTGGTTTTCGATCATTTCATGTTCTACAGCCTTTTCCACTTAAAGTTGGGGAAATTTCATCATCCAACTTAAAGTTGGGGAAATTTGCCTTTCCTTGATGAATTTGCTGGCAGTATACCACTCACTAGACAAAGATGACAGAAGCTTCTTGTTCAGTTCAAAATCAGAGATCTGTAGGTCAGTTGTTCTTATATCATTCACATCACCATGAACCTTTGCAGGACCGATTTTAGTTTTCTCCATCTTTAAACTTGAATCTATCCAGCTGTTGCTTCAGTCTATCTTTCTTAATGTCACTCAGTTCTGTATTTCTTCAAACATATCAATAACTGCACCATACATTTCTTTAGTAGTTTTGTGATGGTTAACGGTTATCAGTATTTCCCAAGACAAACCTAGCTTCAGCATAGATAGTGCTTTCTCATCTCTCTTCTTCATTTTTAGCTCTACAGTGGAACTATTGTTTGCAGTAGTAGAGGTAACATAGTTTCCGTCTGTAATAGATGTCCAAAGTTTTGGGTTATTGTAGTTTACATGTAACGCCCGCTAATTTATCGGTTTAAAGATTTCCTGCGTGTAGAGTATGTATGTTTTCTTGGGAGTTGTCCGACATCTTTCGTTGACCCGACCATCTTCCCGGTACATTAAATTACCTAACCTTTCCTTCCAAGTTACCATATCCCTTAAACCATGAGGGCTAATGTGTAAACATTTGTATTACATCATAAAACAAAAATAACCTAACCCTAATCCACATTAGCGCCGATCGGACTTGCTGACCCCCATGCTCGTTTTTCTTCTGCCCAGCCAAGTTTCAGCAGTGAAAACTTCAATTCAAGGTCGGTTTATGATTCCCCATGTCTTTTACACCTTAATTGATCATATTGACGCTCTTATTGGTCGTTAAGGTTGGGTTTTGATGATAACAGTTTGCTGACAGATTCGTATACGTTTATTGTAGGGTCTGTATGCGATGATAATCCATTTTTTTGATCGATTCTTGATTCCATGATGTTCTAATTTGAGTCTAGTTTCCATAAAGGTATAATACGTAATTTTTGGATGAGATTTGAATGGTTTTTATGAATTTATAAAATCGAGTGTCAAAGCTGATGCGGGGATGACGGGATTCTGGTCTGTCTTCCCGACGACATAACCTTTTTTCGACAGGTCCAAAC